>NC_081541.1:50717566-50749989 GCF_901000735.1 Corylus avellana | reverse complement strand
TTTGTTCATACTTTATTTTTTTTAAAAAAAAATCCACGATTAAATCTGTTGAACCCAAATGTGGATCTCACACATTTAATGGATGATCTATCCATCTCTTTTACCGAAATAGACAAGAGATAAAAAAAAAAAAAAAAAAAAAAAAAAAAAATTCTCATACTTTAAATAGGATCCGAAATAAAATGAATACTGTTGACCCATAATTGAAGATGTAAAATAGGGATTCTAACCGATATTCTTGACTATATAATTACACTTTTTTTAAACAAAATAAAAAAATTGCAATCTTTTTATTAATGAGAAAGAGCTTGACTCCATAATTAGACTTAAATTAGCTCATGATCCGTGCTATGCGCGAGATTCTTCATTATAATTTAATTTTAAAATTTAAATGCATCTTTATTGTGCTTTCATTATAGGTTAAAAAAGACGTACAAAATTATATCTCACATTTTTAAATAAAAAAAAACATTTAAAAGTTATACAGTACATTACTAAACATATATAGTGACACAAAACATTGCATCACAAAAAAAAAAAAAAATCATAAAAATCATAAAAATTTAAACATGTTAAATATTTGTTCCCATATGTGTAATTTATAACGAAATGAAGTATATATAAAAAAATAGCAAGAGGAAAATCTAAATTCTGATTACTAAAGCATTAACAGAAAATTAGAAGAAATTTGTGATAATATATGTGTGATACATATTATATTTCAATACAAATAAAAATCATATAAGTTTGAACATTTAAAAAATAATACACAACAAAATAACAATTATTTTTTTAATGAATACAAAATATAACAAAATATTTCACTCAATATTTAATGCAAGTTTAGTCCATATACATTAAAACACGTTTAATCTTTGTTCCCATTAGTATATATGATTTAAAATGAAAAGTATAAAGCAAAAAAATGGTTAAATACCTTATTCACCCTTGGGGTTTCACAACTTTATTTTTTGACCCCTATGATTTACTTTTGATCACAGAAGGTTCCTGTGGCTTGCTTAAAGACCGAGATGATCCTTCTATCCATGCATTTGCCGTTAGTAAACTTAACAAAAATCCATGTCACTGACTTGGAGACCAATTACATTTCGAGACGTGTCCTAATTGCCAAATCATCAAATATAAATAGATTTACACCCTTGCCATGTAATAATTTTTTTTTTTTTTTTTTTTACAAGTAATAGAATAAAATACAACTAATTTTTTTTTACTTCAACCTTTATCGTGAAAACAGATTGCACAAACCTTTGATCGAAAAAAAAAAAGAAAAAAAAAAAAGAAACCCCAAACCTATTCCCCCAACCCCATTTCCGTTGAATCTGCCTTCTTCCCCAACCTCCGGCATCTGCGCTTAGGTTCTCTCCAAAACATTCTCTCTACTCTCGTGCGTTTTGGGTTCCTTCAGTTTTGTTAGCGTGATGTGCATTTCACCCATCAACCAAGTCTTAAAGTGGGCCCCATGGTATAGTGTTGTTTTTGGTTGAATAGTCAATGAGTTATTACTTCTCCTATACGGATTGGTAATCCTCAATTTGTGCAGCTTATTCCTTTTACAAGTTGGTTTTGGGCTTCTATTTGCAATGGACTAAAAGGATGTGTTGACTTAGTTATTGGGATGGAGAAACGCACAGAATGCGTGAGATAGCCAGAAAATACAGCCCCTCACTTGTGGTGTCTCACGGTTTGTAGTGTCATTCAACGACTTAGAGAAAAAGAGAATGTTATTGTCTTGTTATTGTTCTCTCTTCTGTATTTTTTTCTTTTGTGTGAGAGTGAGATTTGGGTGTATTGGGGCTTTAGGTTTTGAGTGGTTTTCTCCCTACTACTCTTTTGTACTACATCTTTTGTTAGTGAATTTACTCCGGATCGTCTCCGCCAGTGAATGTAGGCTTGTTAAGCCAAACCACTTAAATCTTGGTGTCTTGTGTGATTGATCTATTTTCTATCCTGCTATTTTCTGCATCTTTGGGATCTTGTTATTTAATTTCGTGCACAACAAATAGTATCAGAGCCTGGGTTCTTTATTTTGTGGGATGGCTACTGCAAAATTTGAAGAAGAAAAATTTGATGGTCAGAATAGTTTTAGTATTTGGTGTATCAAGATGCGTGCTTTGTTGCAACAACAAGGCTTGGCGAAGATTTTGGAACCATCCGAGGAAAGAATTGATATTAAGGCAAGTGATGAAATTGTGGAACGTGCAGAACTTGAAGAGAAAGCCCACAGTTTAATTTTATTGTCTCTTTCAGATGGAGTTTTGAGAGAAGTCGTCGATGAAGAAACTGCCGCTGAACTTTAGAAAAAAGTTAGAAAGTTTGTACATGAAGAAGTCTCTCACCAACCGTTTATTTCTGAAACAACGGTTATATACCCTCAGGATGCAGGAAGGTATGCGTCTTTGTGATCATCTTGATGAATTTAATAAAATTCTTATGGATTTGAAAAATATTGATATTAAAGTTGATGATGAGAATCAAGCCCTGATTTTGTTAGGTTCACTACCTGAGTTCTTTGATAATATTATTAATTCAATGTTGTACGGTAGATATACCATCTCCTTAGTTGATGTTAAATCTACTTTGAATTCTATGGAGTTGAGGACAAGATTGAATGGGAAAGGTAGTGACAATCAGGCTGAGGATTTATTTGTTAGGGGTTGTTCAGAAAATTCCTCTAATTTTAGAGGTCGATCCAGTGAGAGAGACTCAGATAGAAGAGGCCAATTGCAGTCCAACTCGAAGAATAGAGTTAAGTGTTACTATTGCAAAAAGTATGGGCATATAAATCCGAGTGTCCAAAGTTGAGAAATAAAGAGGAAGTTGATAAGGCATGTTCCTCTTCTGTGGCTGGTGTTGAAGAAAATTATGAGGATGTAGAATTTACTCTTACAATTTCTGTTTCTGATAGTCGTTTTTACTACAAGTGGGTCCTTGATATTGCATGTACTTTCCATATGTCCCCTAAAAGGGATTGATTTACTACCTACGAGTCAATCAATGGTGGTTCAGTCTTGATGGGAAACGATGTTGCCTACAAGATTGTTGGTATTGGTGCAATTAGAATAAGGCTGCATAACGGGACTGTCAGGACTTTGAAGAATGTTCGACACATACCAGATTTGAAGAAAAATCTTATTTCTTTGGGCACTTTGGACTCCCTTGGATACAAGTATTCTGGTGGAGGTGGAAAAGGCTCAAGGTTAGAAAAGGCTCATTAGTTGTGATGGAAGGTAACAAGATTGGTGGTCCCTACTTTCTTTGGGGTTGTACGGTGACAGATTCAGCTGATGTGTCTTCTCCAGATAATTTCATACTATCAGCAGTGTTAGCACAGCAGAGTGAGGAGGAGGAGCATTTCATGTCGCATGTACCTTACTCTAGTGCGTTTGGGAGCATCATGTATGTTATGGTGCGCATTTGTCCAGATGTTTCACATGCAGTCAGTGTTGTTATTCCTAGTAAGGTTTACTAGCCGACAGTGAAATGGATACTCCGTTATCTACGGGGTGCTACAGATGTTGGTTTAGTCTTTGACAGAGACAGTGGTATTGGTTCTAGTGTCATTGGGTATATTGATTCAAATTATGCTGGTGATCTGGTTATGACACGAGGAGATATCACATTTGAGAAAATTGCCTCTGAGGAAAATCTAGTGGATATGTTGACTAAGCCAGTTCCAATTCTTAAGTTCAAGAGTTTCTTGGACTTGATTGTTGTTTGTAGCTTGTGATTGCCCTTGTGGGCGTTAGAGGAGACGTCCTGAGGAGATTTGTAGTAGGGACTTGATGGGTTTCAAGTCAAGGTGGAGTTTGTTAACGTGATGTGCCTTTTCACCCATCAACCAAGTCTTAAAGTGGGTCCCATGGTATAGTGTTGTTTTTGGTTGAATAGTCAATGAGTTATTACTTCTCCTAAACGGATTGGTAATCCTCAATTTGTGCAGCCGACCATTATTCCTTTTACAAGTTGGTTTTGGGCTTTTATTTGCAACCGACTAAAATGATGTGTTGGCTTAGTTATTGGGGTGGAGAAACGCACAGAGTGCGTGAGATAGCCAGAAAATACAGCCCCTCACTTGTGGTGTCTCACGGTTTGTAGTGTCGTTCAACGAATTAGAGAAAAAGAGAGTTTCATTGTGTTGTTATTATTCTCTCTTTTGTATTTTTCCTTTTTGCGTGAGAGTGAGATTTGGGTGTATTGAGACTTTGGGTTTTGAGTAGTTTTCTACCTACTACTCTTTTGTACTCCATCTTTTGTTAATGAATTTCCTCCAGATCGTCTTCGCCAGTGGATGTAAGCTTGTTATGCCGAACCACTTAAATCTTGGTGTCGTGTATGATTGATCTATTTTCTATTATGCTATTTTCTGCTTCTTTGGGATCCTGTTATTTAATTCCATGCACAACAAGTTTCTATGTACCCTTTTGTGACTTCACATGTCTCAATAGTGCCATCATCATCCTCAAACAACATCTATTAGCTGAAGCTCAAGCATCCCCAACGACCACGAGCGTCTTCTTCTAAAGGTGGTTACACCCTTCTTAGTTTCTTGTCTTTATTCTCTCTCCAACCTTCGGCCACGAAGCCTCCACTCTCTCCGGCCATGGAAGCAATCTTTGGTTCGGTGGGTTCGTCGGATCGTGGGTTCTTTGGCTTGGGGAAGATCGGTGGGTTGGCTGGAGAGTGGGTTGGTCGGATTGGGGAAGAACGGTGGGTTGGGGAAGAAGGCTCGTAGCCAGAGATTGGGGTTGGGTTCGAATTGGCTTTGGGGTATCGGGCTTAGGGTCTGAACGGAGAATGGGGAAGCATCATCGCCGGAGAATGGGGAAGCTTCGTGGCCGAAGAGAGTGGAAGCTTCGTAGCCGGAGGTTGGGGAAGAAGGCAAATTCACTAGAGATGGGTTTGGGGTTTTTTTTTTTTTTTTTTTTTGATCAAAGGTTTGTGCAATCTGTTTTCACGATAGAGGTTGAAGTAAAAAAAATTAATTGTATTTTAATTTATTACTTGTAAAAAAAATTTTATTACGTGGCAAGGGTGTAAATCCAGTCATATTTGATGATTTGACAATTAAGACATGTGTCGAAATATAATTTGTTCCCAAGTTAGTGACATGGATTTTCGTTAAGTCTACTAATGGTAGATGGATAGAAGGACCATCTCAGTTTTTAGGCTAACCACATGAGCCTACTGTGATCAAAAGCAAACCCTAAGGGTCAAAAAATAAAGTTGTGAAACCCCAAGGATGAATAAGATATTTAACCAAAAAAAAAAAAAGTAAGAAGAATGCATGGAATATGTGATGACTTATATGGCTGATTATGAGTAGTTAATCGTGTAAAAAAAAAGATTATAAGTAATTAATGGTTTTGGAGAGTAGTAAATTCTGATATTTCTCTACGTCATCGATCTTAGGACCTTGACTCTCATATCATGTTAAATTATCATTTATCTTAAAAGTTTAAGTTGATAAGAAAAGATAAATTTAATCATTTAATCAACAGTTTAATATTTATAAGACAGACAAACATCAATCAAAGAGTTATCCGATCATCATATTAGGAATTCAAATTCAAACTACGCTGTCATATCTACAAGTAAAGATAAACTCAAACTCTCACACAACTGTGATAAGGATAGCATCCATGGATCACATCAATTCTAGTCTCATCTCTTATCTGTAACTTTTGTAGATTGAATTTAGATTTGTATCTAACAAGACTACACTAAGTCTTGTTAGATACTAGCATAGCAACATCCCTAAAAAACAAAACAAGGGCTTGTTAAGCCACAAACTCATTAATTGGATTAAACATCTCGGATCCCTTCATAAATTAATCTTTCAAAGCTACGTTAAAACCCCACTAACTGTAATGTATTCACAATTATGTCACAACAATCAAGAAGCGACATAACTTATCGACTGTAAAAACAAGATGTGAAGTTGTTATCGAATAGCCTTCCCTTGCCCTTATGTTACTTAGCTCAAGTCCAATCGATTTCCCAGTCATGCTCTTTAGACCGCATCATTCATGGTATAGACAACACAAACATTGAATCATTCGCCTCATAACATAGTCAAAAGTCGCATAGGGCATAATTGAGGTCTTAATAATGACCTAGTAGGACTCACACAATTAGGAAGCATGGATTGATTTGTTGGGATCGTAAATTTCAAAAACTTTACTTTTACGCAGTGGAATTAAAAAAATCCCCAAGACCTTTAGCCTTCAAGATAAACATGGCAAGATTCAAAAACAAACATATAAGTTAGATTACTTACATGTAGCTTCGGTATCTCCTAGACATTGCGCATAGGAGTACTGTGCATCTATTCTTCCAAAAGTGTGGGGCTGATCAATCTAAGCTTAAGCATACTTGCGAACCCATAGTGTTACACGACACTATTGAATCACAATTAATTCCGTTAAATAATTGTGACTGCACTCTAATAAGTATTTTTATTTAATCAATTAATCCTCATGACGTACTTATTTATTACATATTACCTTTTCATGAAATTATTTCGTAGTTGAACTAAAGTCTATGCACTATCATTTTGTTAATTACTTTTTTCCATGGGTAACTGATTTAAATTCGTGATTATCCTTATGTACCTTGTGAGAATTCATCTCACATTGTACATACATAAGTTTCAGTATACCCACTGAAACACTCATGCCAAAGCTTCAGGATAAATTTCCCATTAAATCTAAAATAAAGAGAATATTCCTTATTGCTTTATTCTTTGACAAAGGATTTGGATTCTTTCTTGAAGTGAGTGTTACTCAACATATCAAGATTTTTTACCGCAAAAAGATCTCACTCCTTAATATATCAAAGTAACGTTCACTTCACATATGAGTTCACGAACTCCTCAAGATTTAGAATAAATGCTATAAGTCGTCGTACATGCACATCATTCTTTATGACAATGTTTTTATACGATGATAACTCACGTGGTCTCTTGTTGAACAAAGTGTAGTGATAGAGGAGACCAAGGACATCTCTAAGGAAGAACCTTGAGTTGAGTCTCCTACCTCTAAGCTTAACACTATTTTTGAGTATGCAAAAATCTTTTGGTGATTGGCTTTGACCAAAATGCCAATTCTTCTGATATTGTCTCCAAAGGCTTGATGAATTTTGTTCCTGCATCTCATGTATCTAATGTTGACCCTAGAGTTATCAACAAGGGTAAAGAAAAGATTGTGGATTATCCCTTCAGAGTCCATGGGTTGAGAGGACCTAAGGGTCCCAACCCTTCTAGGAGACCTTTTTTCCCTACTTGTCATTGGTGTGGCAAAGTTAGCCATATCCGACTACATCATAGATCGCTTCTATATAGGACTCCTTTGAAAGAGACGCTGCCTCAAAGGAATGTGAACACCTCTCCTAGCACTGACATGAAGATTATCATCTCCATGATAAAGGATATTGCCCTTAGGTTGGACAAACTTAAGGGTGGCTGTGGATCCATCTAGAATAGGTTGGAATTAGCATGGCTAGAATTATTTATGTTGCATACTTCATTGCATTCTAGCACATGTTATGTGCGTTTTCTTATTGTTTTTCTCTCTTGTCCTATTTTGGTTTTTTATTTTATTTTAGTACTTTTAGTTCTTTTCGATTGAATTGTGTTGTGTGCCTCTGTTTGGGAGTACTCTTATTATGTTTTTTTTGTGAATCTCTCAATAGAACTAGCCTGTAATGTGCGGGTTAATGAAATTGTCATAAATGATGGATTGAGAGTTTGTGTGTGTGTGCTTAATTTGGTGCTTAATGTTCATTCTAAACCTTGTCATATCTATACACATTGTTTCACAAGTTATGAGGGAATTTAGATCTGGTAGTTTAGGCAAACACTCTTACGTGTCATTTGGTTTTCCCTTAATTGTGCAAATTGACCTTGCAAGTTGACCTTGAAACTTAATTGTTCATGGCATCACCTCATTGATTGACAAGAAAATGTAGTCAAATATCAAATGTTTATCCTCTTGAAAATTTCATTGAATAAACTTGAATATTATTTTGCTTTTGAATCATTATAGAAAGAGTCGGTGCCATAATTATTGCGAAAAATATGGGCTAAAGAGAAATTGTGCAGAAGATGCAAGACAGGGAGACTGGGCTTGGAATAAAGAGAAATTGTGTAGAAGATGCAAGAGAGGGAGACTAGGCTTGGAATAATTCCAAGCCCAAGAGACATGTGGTAGACACATGGGCTAGGGAAATCTTCCCTGGCCCTATGTGCATCTTTTGAAGAAGAAGGAGGCTAGGGTTCATCCACTCCTATTACTAGTCCTTCTTGGACTAGTTTCTCTCAATGCTCCTGTAAAATAATTTGCATAAACTTGCATAAAACGTTAATATCTGTTGAGGTTCGGTGTTAATAAACGTTAATTTGAATCATTCCATCAGATTTAGCCGTTAATTTCTAACGGCAATACCTAAAAAGACAAAAATATCCTTGATTTTCCTTTTTTTTTTTTTTTTTTTACTTTTTTTTTTTAAAAAAATTTAATTTAGAATTATGGATAAATTTGAAATTTTATAAAAAAGACGGATATAAATGTCATTGTCTCACTTTTAACGTTTGACGTTAATTTTGTCCATCATTATATGTTGTCTTATGCCATTTTCTTTCGTTTTCTCTTCCATTACAGGCTTTGGATAAATCCAAATATAGGGATGTCCTCCGAGCTGTTAGAAACTATATTCTGAAACTCGAACAGGACCTTGAATTGCTTCAAGAGCAGGCCAAAAATATGGCTGAAAATAAAACTGATGCTGGTAAAGAGAATGATGGAACTGAAACTGGAAGTATTGACTCTAGCTGGGAGCTGTTCAAACTTGCAATTGAAGAATTCTGATAAGCTTAAAGAAATCGTGGATGGAAACAAGCAATGCTCTGAGGATGATTCTCTTATGGATACAGGTTTGGCATAAGATTCTGAAGATCTTTTGGATATTTTCGAAACTGAATCTGACACAGAGACTTTGGATCAAGTGCAACGACCTCTTTATTTGGATGAGTTTGAAAAATTCCCAGTTGAAAGTGATAAAGAACCTGAAGATTTTGAGGAGCACCTTCGCCAAATATCGATAGACTCGAGAAAAGTTCAAGTGCTGGAGAAAAATTCCGACTTGCCAAATTTTGATGAGGTTGGTCAGATATTTTTGCGCTCTGCTTCTCTTTCAAAGAAAAAGAGACGGTAGGAGGTTTATAAGTTATGTACTCTTAGAAGTAATGTTTGGTTGTTTGGAAAAATATTCTCAATTTAAGGGTCGATAGGGAATTTCATTATCATATTTGTATTTACTCATTATCCTATAAATAGAAACGTTTGTATTGTAGACAAATTAAGTTAATGATCACAATGTAGCCTTTAGGGTTTTTCTTATGAGTGGTGAACGTATGTGTCTAACACCAAACCAACCATAAATTTTGTATTTTCTTTCACTCTTTTACTTCTGCTGTTATTTTCGTTTCATCATTATTTCAAAAATATATACAACTTAATAATAAAAGTTTAAAGGGGAAAATGCAGTTTACCCTCATGAAGTTTAAGGAGTTTTTCAATTTTAACCCAAAAGTTCAAAAATTGGCAATCTACCCTCCTGAAGTTTAAAAAATTGGCAATTTAAACATTCCGTTAAATTGGACGGAAATTTTTTTAAAAAAGCCTAAGGGTAATGATATAATTTCATAAATTTCCGTCCATTTAGACGGAAAAATTAAACGGATGGTTTAAATTGCCAATTTTTGAAACTTCAGGGGGGTAGATTGCCAATTTTTGAACTTTGGGGTTAAAATTAAAAAACTCCTGAAACTTCAAGGGGTAAACTGCATTTTTCCCAAGTTTAAAAGAAAATTACCTAACAAAAAAAAAAAAGGTTCAAAAGAAAATTTGAAAACCAAGGGAGACTAATGACTATTCTCAAATTTGGACCGAAATGAAGATGAACTATTTTAGGGTCTAGATTTTGTTTTATAGCAGTTAATTATATATACTACTACCACACCAATGGTATGTTGATATATCTATCATTAGGGCTCAGTTTATTTCGTCGTAAAATGATTTATGAAAAATGTTTTTCGTATTTTCTGGTGTTTTTCATATATCTACCATGTGTGAGTCTCTTTCTACATAAATATTGAGAGATCTAGAAAGGGAGCACCTATATTGTGGATTTGAGGCTACATATATACTTACAAAGTGCTTCTTTGTATTTTAGCGTCCATCTTACATACATATTCATTCACTAATTTGGCATGCTATATATATCCACCATCCGTATCTTTTTTATTTTTTATTTTTTATGGAGAATGTCCGTTTTTTATGGAGAATGTCCGTTGAAGCCAGCTATATACCATCTGTATCTGTTGCTATATATATACTTAGGATAAGGAGACAGGATAGCGGTAGTATACTATAAATAGGGATCCGAATTCAAATGAATATCATTGACCCATAATTGAAGATGTAAAATAGGGATTCTAACTCATATTCTTGACTCCATAATTAGACTTTTTCTTAACTAATAATAATAATAATAATAATAATAATATTGCAATCTATTTCGCTTTCTGTCTTTATTTATCCACCTATTGTTTTGAAGGACTAACTTCGTTTGGGTGTGCAATATTTTTTTATTTATTTTTTTGTATTTTTTTTTTAAATTGTGAATACCAAAAACAGGAGTTTTGAAATTATGTTAGGAAGGTTTAAAAAATAGAAAACAAAATTAAAAAAAACATGTTAGGAAAGGCGAATTAAATTGAATATAATACAATATTCATGTTTGGGTTATAGTGATTTTTTGATAGAATTAGCTAGAAGAATATTTGATAGTGTGGGAATATTTTACTTGTTATTTTCTAATTTTTCGGATTATTTGCTCAAAATTGTCCCCGTGCTTTAATATATCTTTGATGTCTTGGTGTGTTGTTAAAAATGGAACATTAATTCAAATCTAAAGATCTATGAATCTTCCTTAATAATATGATATTAAGAAATCGATATACTAATCTATTTTCATTTGGGAAGACATTTTTGGTTTTTGTGTTTTCTTCTTCTAATAGTAAGAAAAAGACTATAAAGGATGATCTTTTCCACTCTTGATCCAAAAAAGAGAGTAAATGATCCTAAAACAAACTACGATCATATTCTGATTTAGTATTGAAGTTGGTAATTAAACTCATTTGATATTTTGCATAGTTTATTGAACATTATTTATTTATTTTTGACATGTTCACATACGAGGGGGAAGGGAGATCCAACTAGTGACCACTACCTTCATAAAGCATGGCCCATAGCCAATTGAGATACATATATCTTAGAGATGATTGAACATTATTTCATGAAACACAAGTATATATAATTATTATTCTCGCTGTTGTGTTATTAAATATTGAAATGCAATTATGTGTGCATTAGATATTATTAAGAAGACAACAATCAAAAACTAGAAAAACGAACAAGAAATTGAGAAATAAAAATAAAGCAAAATAGAATATATTTCTAAAATATACTCTTCTAGCTTAAACTAATATATAAATATAAATATATATATAAAATAATTAATTTGTCATACGTAAGTGACAGCTATTAGACTTCTAACGTTGTAGCGGCCCGCGGAAACCCATTGGAGATATCCCTGAGCATAACCCAGCGGCCTGACAGTGTGGTTTGATGGGATAAATGTCACTGTGTAACTTGCCTTCTGCTTCACCTCAGTGAATGTGAGCTCTTTCGGTGAAATCTCTAAACCACCTATCCCATTCGGAGACAAAACATCCAAAGTGTATGTTGAGTTTGCCGGCCCAACATTTGTCACTGTCCGTGTATATGTTTGGTTATTATGACTAGGCCCCAGTGTAACTGTAAACGAAGGATAATTCATCTGTGCTGCTGGTATACTGTTCAAACTTGCGCACTGAATTTCCTTCAATCGTGCCCAATGCCAAATGAGCTGGATCATTTGATCTGGGTAATTCAACCCACAAAAAAAAGGAATGTAATCTTCGGGTTGGATGTCGTAAACAAGCCCCGGATCGTTTGCTCTTGACGGGTTAACATGGCCGGAGCCAGCGGTGAACACGTCGGCAAACAAATGAAGTTCATCCATGATGGGATTTTCTCCGAGGTTTAGTGTGTCAGCAGTGGTCATGATCGCTGACTTGATGGCAGCCGGCGACCAATCTGGGTGTGAACTCTTTAGCAAAGCTGCAACGCCGCTAAGGTGCGGGCAAGCCATTGAGGTGCCGGAGATGATATTAAATGTTGATAGCGAATTCGAGTTGCTCTCTACAGGAACTGGCCATGCACCTGTTCAATTACCAATTATTCAAAAAACTTATGTTGATAACAAGAAATAAATTTAATCACTAAATTATTACTTTAACAGCACCTAAAATGTTAACGCCAGGTCCAATGATGTCTGGTTTCATAATTCCGGGGCTTTGTTTGGTTGGGCCTCTGCCGGAAAAGCTGCCAACTGTAGGAGCAGATGGATCTCCGCCGATTACAGTTCCTTTGAATAAGATTGTTGCTTTTGGATATGCTTTTGAATTCATGTATTCTTTGATTCTCAACCCTGCAACGTAGCTGATCAATGTAGTGGGAAGTTTGGGATGTGTTGGCTTAAAATCTAGAGTGTAGCCTGCAACCTCTGAATTCATGATAATGGCGGCGGCTCCACCAGCATTTAAAACTGCATGGGCATCGTTCTCAAATGCAGGCGTACAGAACACTATCTTTCCTTCCACATTCATGTCTTTCAATGTATTATGGCTACATCCTGTTAGAATATAAATTAAATAATTAAATTAACAGTTTCTTATAAGCTTTACCTTTTTGGAATAAATAGTGATTTAACGTTTAACATTTACCTTCTCCGCGCGGAAAAACAAGACGCAGCAATTTGTTTGAATTGAAATCTTGAGGTTGAAATAGGGATTCGCCATCATATTCATCCCCGCTTCCAAGCTTTACTGTAGCCCTTATGCTTCTGTCCACGGTGCTTGCTCCAACTGTGAGAATCCATGGGGCCTCGTTCATTACAGTACTCCGACCGGGACCACTGTTCCCACCGGAAGAGCTCACAAGAATTCCGCTTTGGATTGCCTGGAATGCACCTAGTGCAGTATAGTCCTGGTAGTAAGGAAGAGAAATGCCGCCGGAAGAAATGGAAATCACATCCACACCTTCATCAATTGCCGACTCAAACCCCGCCAAAATGTCGCTCTCGGCACACCCGTTATTGAAGCATACTTTGTAGATTGCCAAGTGCGCGTGAGGTGCGATTCCGGCCGCCGTACCCTTAGCATTCCCAAATGAATTGGCGTCGTTGACAAAATTCCCGGCGGCAATGCTGGCCACGTGGGTCCCGTGCCCTGTTTCGTCAAATGGTCCAGGTCCCGTTACCTTTTTTCCCGCCTGGAAAACTTTGGCGCCAATTATTTTGTTGTTACAATTTGTCCCGTTGAAGTCACACGTGCCTTTCCATCTCGCCGGCGGGGGAAGCATTCCTTGGTCGCTAAACGAAGGATGAGTCGGCAATATCCCGCTGTCCAAAACTCCGATAATCATACCCTTTCCAAAATTGGAGTTTTCCCAGAGTCCGACCTGCCTATCCGTCTTTTTCAACCCCATGAACTCAGGAGTGTAAGTTGTTTGCAGCTGCAGAATCCTCTCCGGCCGGGCAGAAATGAATCCATCCTTCTTCTCCATGGCTTTCACTTCCTCAGCTGTCAATCTTGCTGCAAAACCACTCACCACATTTCTGTACGAATAAACCATGCGTGGCTCTTGCTCTTCTTCCTCCTCTTTTCCGTTCTTGTTTAAATCATCATCTGGTAAAAATGAAGCATACCAGCTCTCTATATCATCTGAATTTTCCAGGCTAGTTTTTCTTTCCTTGGGCATTTTCACGTGAACAATGTATATTTGTAAGCTGCTTTCTTTTTGATCAGCCAATATTGTTGGCATGAAAATGAGACTAAAAACAAGAGATGTAACCACCATTAATGCTTGCAAGAGTCCACACTTCTTCTCCATCTTTCTCCCCAAAAGATGACTTCTTCTATGAATTTCTATGTTTATAATTAAACCTATTTTTGATAGGGCTATGTTTAACTTAATAAAAATATTTTAAATAAAAAGTCGAAAACCAAGGGAGGCTATTATGATTTTTGAGTGAAACGGAGATTATTATTTTACAGTCAATATTTTATTTTGTTACGTTGAAAATTAAACCAACTTTATCTGTTTCACCCTATATATATATATATATATATAGTTAGTTGGTTTGTTAGTTAGGAGCTTTATCGATCTGTTGACTGTTTCTCTCTCTATATATAGTTAGGATAAGGTGAGATTTGTGAAAAATATCCTTCAAACCAGTCCGGAGGAAATATTCTCCAACCTATTTAAAATAGTGTCATGTGTCGATAAACATTTATAAACACATTAAATTCTTAATATTATTAATAGCAGTTTACTAACTTAAACTAAATTTAATGTTTACACATAACACTATTTTAAATGGGTTGATGGATATTTTCTTCTGGTTTGGAGGAAATGTCTGTTCATATATTCTTGACTCCATAGTTAGACCTTAAAGGATCCGAAAGAAAATGAATATTATTGACCCATAATTGAAGATGTAAAATAGGGATTCTAACCGATATTCTTGACTATATGATTAGACTTTTTTTAAACAAAATAAAAAATAAAAAAAAATATTGCAATTGTTTTATTAATGAGAAAGAGCTCGACTCCATAATTAGACTTAAACTAGCTCATAACTCGCGCTATGCGCGTGATCTTCATTATAATTTAATTTTAAAATTTAAACGCATCTTCATTGTGCCTTACATTATAGGTTAAAAAAGATGTACAAAATTATATCTTACATTTTTAAATAATAAAAAAAAGAAACATTTAAAGTTATACAGTACATTACTAAACATAGTGCCACAAAACATAATCACAACAACAAAAAAAAAAATTTAAACATGTTAAAATATTTGTTCCCATATGCGTAATTTATAACGAAATGAAGTATATAAAAAAAATAGCAAGAGAAAAATCTAAATTCGGATTATCAAAGCATTAATAGAAAATTAGAAGAAATTTGTGATGATATTTGTGCGATACAAATTATATTTTAATACAAATAAAAATTATATAATATTTTATTTTATTTTATTTTATTTTTATGAAAACAAAATAATAAACAAAGTCTTTCACTCAATATTTAATGCAAGTTTAGTCCATACATATACATTAAAACACGTTTAATCTTTGTTCCCATTTATGATATATTATTGCTTACAAACTAATTTTTATATTGACTGATTAGCCCCTTCTCCTTTTCCCTGTAATTTGCTTAGAGAAAAAAGTAGGAGGTGCCAAAGTGTATCAGATTGGAAAATTAATATCGCGGGGATCAAGCTTGTTAAACGACGATAAATTTTTGTGTCACAATTTCTTTATATTTTTATTCATACTTTTTTCTTTCCTTCTAAGTGTTGAGATTTTGAAGTATGTTTCAAAATTTGGTTTCTGATGTTTTACGGGCAGATTGTAAATAGAGAAGAACTTGAGTCTCTAAAGACAAACAATCTCTACGTACGTACAGTTCTTTTTTAGTATTTATTAAGAGCTAATATTCTGGAGTTAACTCTCGAGAATAAGTTAAATATTTAAAGAGCAAGGAGCTTATATTCCCTATAATGTTCAAAAGGTAGCTATTAAAGTAGCTCATCAAACTATTAAAGTAGGTCAAAAAGACCACATCTTTTTTTATATTCCTATAATACTCATATTATTTTAAAAACTAAATAAAAAATTAATAAAATAAAAAATAAACTAAACTAATTTTTAAACAAAAAAAAAAAAAAAAACAAGGGGCGAATAAATACAAAATATTTTTTTTTGGAATGAATAAAAAATTATTCACTATAATTGCATTCAATTACAAATCAAACCCTGTGGTTGGCTCAATTGGCAGCCACCCATTTCCTTTTTTCTTTTTCTTTTTTTAACAAGATTTTGAAAAATTAATTTTTGAGTTTTTAATTTTTAAAAGAATAAGAGTACTATAGGAATATAAAAAAAGATGTGACCTTTTTGACACATTTCGGTAGTTTGATGTGCTACGTACTTTAGCACATTTTGAACATCATGAGGCTCTTTAAAAAATAATTGTTGATTTGAGAGGCTTTTTTATATTTTTTCCTCAGAATTATTATTTTTCTACTGCACAATCTCCTTTTTTGCAATCATATTCCCAACAATATATGCATGACACCCTTGAGAGAGGCGAATATAAGTTTTCTCTGGTGTTTACTCCTAAGCTCTAGGATAGTGGTGCATGCATGCCTGTTTCTCATACGAAAGTGACAGGTATTTGACTTCTAAAGGAGTAGCGATCAGAAGCCCATGTGAGATGTCCCTGATCGAGCAAAACCCTGCGGCTTGTCACCGTCGCTTGTTGGGATCGGATGAATGTTACCGTGTAAGTCGCCTTCTGGTTCACCACTGTGAATGTGATTTCTGCCGGTGATATGATTATCCCACCTATCCCTTTTGGAGCCGAAACTTCCAGAGTGTAAGTTGACTTAGCCGAGCCAACATTTGTCACCGTCCGCGTATAAGTCTGAGTACCATTACTAGCCCCCAACGTAATTGTAAACGAAGGATAATTGAGTTGTGCTTCAGGGATGCTTTTCACTTGCGAGCATTTCATAATCCCCACGCGTTGCACATGCAGAATACCCCCAACCATAAATAAGGAATGAAATCGTTAGGTGTGATGTCGTAAACAAGCCCCGGATCATTTGCTTTTAATGGGTTAACATGGCCTGCGCCGGTGGCAAAGACGTCAGCGGGAAGAACTGTTTCATCGCCAATGGAGTTGATCTCCTTCGATTGTTAGTGTGTCAGCGGTGGTCATGATTGACGGCAGTCGGCGACCAGTCAGGGTGTGAGCACTTGAGCAAAGCGGCAATGCCACTGAGGTGGGGGCAGGACATTGAGGTGCCGAAAATCATATTAAATGTTGAGGTGTCGAAATTCGAGTTGTTCTCTAGAGGAACTTGCCATGCAACTAGAATTTTAACGCCGGGTCAGATAATGTCTGGTTTCATAATTCCTGGACACTGAATGCTTGGGCCTCTCAAAGGAAAAGACGCAATTGTTGGAGCAGATGGCTGCTGATCATCAATTACAGTTCCTTTAATCAAGATTGTTGTTGTTGGTGCCAAGGTTGAGTTGATGTAGGCTATGATATTCAACCCTGCAGCGTAACTGAAAAGTGTAGCCGGAAGTATATATGTGGCGGTCAGGAAAAATTGTAGAGCCTTGAACCTCTGCGTTCAAGATAATGATGGCGGTTCCACCATTAGCTAAAACTGCTTTGCTTGTGTCAACTCCTCCAAGCCCACAGAACATTACCTTTCCTTTCACGACAATGTCTTTCAAGGAATCCGAGGAGCATAAATTTGATGTTGGGTCAGCTGTTAGAGTATAAATTAAATAATTAAATTAACTTTTTGCTATAAGCTTAAGTTTTTTTAGATAAGTCGTGATTTAAGATGGTATTATTATAGCATAATTTGAAACATGTATCCGTCATTCATCTCCCGTTTCAATTAAATATTTCACGTGTTGGGCTTCATCGATCAATGAAGAGTTTAAGTCCCATATGTGATGGGGAGTATTAGAATATAATTCGGAAAAACATCACTTAGTACCCCTATCTTTCATTACTTTTGCAATCTTACGCTTAAATTTTAAAAAGTGTCAATTTAGAGTCATAATCTTTCAATTTTTTGCAAATTCAACTCTCTTGTCCAAATTCAGCATTAAATCAAAATGTTGACTAGTGAAATATCCCTTATACCCTTAAGATGTTTATAATAATAATACTAATAATAAAAACTTATTTTAATACTTAACATTTAAAAAGAAAAGAACTTAAGTATGACCCACGACGGGTCACATACGAGGCCCCCCATGGGTCAAAGGTGTAATACCGCGACTTTTTAAATTGTTTTAAAAAGAATTTTAACTCCTTACTCAGCAAGTAGTTAGCCTTCTAAACAAGCCCTAGACAGAGAACCCAAACCTTCTTTAATGGGCCCAAGCCTTTAGGGCCTTTTTGCGAGCAAGGCCCAAGTTCACCTTTTCTGGACAAGCACTTGTCCTTGGTGACCACACCGAGCACTCGTTTGTAGCCCACGCAACCCTTGTAAATAGGGGTGGGCAAAAACCCACCCAACCTGCAAACCCGAACCACCCCACCCCGCCCCGCTTGGGTTTTATGTGTATTTTTGCGGGTTCGGGTAGGATTCTTCCAACCCGAGCGGGGCGGGATGGGGCGGGTTACGAGTTTTAGGTGTTTTTTTCCGCTGGTACCCACCCCGCCCCAATCCACCCCGCATAAGTATAAAAACTAAAAAACCCTAACCCTAATCTATTCAGCCTCTCTCTCTTTATTCTTCTGCTGCTGTCGTCTTTTCTCTCCCTTTCGCTCTCTTGTCTCCCTTGCACTCGCTCCGGTGTGTTCTCTCTCTCTGCCTCTCGTCTGCTTCTCTCTCTAGTCTAAGCCGTCGCTCCACTTCCTTAGACCATTACTGTTGCGCCGCTCCCACCTCCACAGACCACGATCTTGTCAATCCAGGTTTTTTTTTTTCTCTTTCTAGACCTCTTTCATGAATCATTCTTTGATTTTCTTTTCCATTGTTTATAGGTTTGATGTATGGTTGTGTATGTTCGTTTGTTTCTTGGGGTTTTGTGTTTATAGGTTTAAATCGTTTGATGTGGGATTGTGTTTGTTTCTCGAGGTTTTGAGAGGATCTGACGAAAAGATGAAAATGGAGGAGAAGAAAGAGGAAAAGAAAGAAGAGAAGCTGTTGGAGGAAAGAAATGAGAGGATCTGGAAAAGAACCCGCACAATCCGCCCTGATCCGCCCCCCCCGGCAATACCCGAACCCGCGTGGGGCTTGTTACTTGTGCTCGGGTGGCGGGTTGAAATTTCCAAACCCTCAAGGTGCGGGGCAGGTTGGGGAAAAGGCCGATACCCGCCCACACCCCGACCCGTGCACACCCCTTTGAAATCGTAATCTGAACTCTTTAGGCCTTTTATGAATAGTACACGAGCGCTTGTTGACCATTTTTAGACCGTTGGTTTTTACTCGCCCCTGCCACTTGCAACTCTGACCCATCTGAGCTACAATACACGAGCACTCGACACTGTAGTACACACGAGCGCTCGCCCCTTTTTAGAAGTTTTTCCATTTTGCCCTCAGCTTCTTTCCCTATAAATACCCCTTACCCCCATTCGACCCAGCCCTCAAAATGCCCTCTGGAGCCTTAGGATAACTCTGCTTCTTTATTAATTGAGAGTGTGTGAGCTTTGTGAGTGACTTGGATGAAGGAAGGAGCACTATTGAGAAACCTACTTGTTGAGGTAATCCCTACATCTTCTTGTTGTTATGTTGTTAAGTTTCTTGTTTTACAATAGTCTAAACGTTTTCTTGAAGTGATGATTTCTCCTTTCAATGTTTTAAGCATTTTAGTGCTAAGGCAAGCCTTTGCACCATTTCATTGTTTAAGAAAACTTGTTTCAAAAGGCGTTTTCAAGGGACGCTATTAGGAACACTTGTAATATGTTTTGGTGCTTCAAACGAACCTATTTCTTAAGAATGTTTTCAAGGGCTTTTAAAAACCTCTTTGATTCCTTGTGTTGTGATGCATGTGTTATTTTGAGCCTAGATATCAACCAATAGCTTTAGATAGAGGCCTAAAAGCATTTTAGGGGCTTTTGGCCAAAACCCTAGCCCCTAGCCAAACGCTCGCCCTAGGGAACGAGCGTTCGACCAGAGGCCGGCTCTTGTGTTCCTTAGCCCTTTAAATGTTCCAAAGGTTTTAGCAATCCTTTTTAGTTAGATGGAACCTCGTAGAGTTCTCTAGTACTGCTTATAATGATGAGTTGTGTTTCATTATAGCAGGATTCGAGATGTCGGAGGACTTAAGCAAGCATACGAGGTAAGTAACCACACACGAATACTTTCCTTAAAAATGTGGGATATATTAGTTAATTGATCATGCGTATGATATGAGCATGTCTACATTTTTGTAATAACTTGGTAACTGCTTTAATAAATGGTTGATAAGATGCATCGTATGAACTGTTACACCGATACGTGCAGAATAATGATCATGGGCTAACTATATAGACTTCATTCTATAGTCAAATGTGTGTGTTGTTATATGGGCTTTGGATCCAATGGTTTTCATGACCGGCGTAGCCATTCCCTAATGGTTGGTCACTACAAGATGTATACCATTAGTGGTGTGGGCCACCCGAGGTCAAACTCGGTCGTGCCACTAGTGGTAGATGGTAGCATACAATGGTTGGGGTACTGGCATTATATTACAGGTCCCTCAGGATAGCGCCAACCCTGCTAAGAATGGATAATATCTCGGGTAGACCATACATGAGAGTTATATATGGCCTATAAAGCACTAGTTTTTTTACATTAAACTACTTAGGTGATTGCTTCTTAGAGTACACCACCCTTTATCAAACTAAACGATATTTTCAAAGGTGTATTAATGGCGACAATGCCCATCTCTTAGATGGAGATATACAAGAGATAAGCAAAAGATGAAAACAAAAAATTTCTCATACTTTAAATAGGATCCAAAATAAAATGATTATCTTTGACCTATAATTGAAGATGTAAAATAGGGATTCTAACCGATATTCTTGACTCCATAATTAGACCTTAAAGGATCTGAAAGAAAATGAATATCGTTAACCCATAATTGAAGATGTAAAATAGGGATTCTAACCGATATTCTTGACTCTATAATTAGACTTTATATATATATATAAAATTCATTAATAAGAAAGAGTTTGACTCCATAATTAGACTTAAACTAGCTCATAACTCATGCTATGGGCAAGATTCTTCATTATAATATAATTTTAAAATTTAAACGCATCTTCCTCGTGCTTTTCATTGGATTGGGCTTAGCTACGGTAAACCAAATTACCGCATATATGCCGTAGTTTGGTTGGAAGGCTAGGATTTCATGTTAGGGTTTTTTAACCCTAAAGGAAGTGCCGTCAAGAAATTCCCAAACCGTCTCCTCTCTCTGTTTTCTCGCTTATCCAAAACCGACAAACTTAGTCTTCCACCTTGGGAGGTTCTTCAAGTTTCTCTTCAGTCTTGGGGGTTTTGTTTCTTCCACAGCAGAAGAAGAAGCAGGAGGACCCTTTTCTTCTTCCTCCTCCTTCTTCTCTTCTTCCTTGGGCAGCGGAGGAGGAGCCATGAAATTGTGCTTGTTGAAGGCCTCTTGGACGAGTTACCTCAGCTCCTCAAGCCCCTTCTTTTCTGCCTCCGGCAGCTCCCCAACCACATAACTATCTTCCTTGAAAGACACTAATTCGGTAATCTTCAACTTCTTGGCCTTGGGCTTCTCCGGCTCCTCTACTACTTCCTCATCTGGACCCAGCTTCTCCGCCTCTGGCTCCGGTTCCAGAACCATCGGCTCTTTCTTTGTGGTGGGTGTCTCCACCACCACTTCCTCTGTCGTTGGCTTTAGGCATTTAAGGACTTTTTTTTAGTACAAGTAAATGTAAACTAATGTAAATTTGTAGTCTAAAATTTTAAATTTATTATTATTATTATTAATTACTTTTGGGATCGATCCTTTTGTAGCAATTTGGCTCAATTTGTGGTATATAGCAAATTTTGATGCTAAAATGGCCATGAAAAGGCCAGAAAAAAACATACACACACACATACACACATTTAAAGTTAGCCCAAAAAAAGCCCAATTCTCAAAACCAACCTTAAAAAAAAAGCTCAACTTGTAAAAAGCGGTTAGCAAATATGGATAACAGCTAACCGCTAACCGCAACCGCCTTTTCGCCCCTAACTACAAGTACCATTTGTTGTCTTCCTTGTTGGAAAACTCTTGTGCCAATTAATTAGTTGTTACACATTGTTGTGCACATTGAATTCACGCCGGCCTTTCCATTTCGCCGGCGGGGGAGGCACTCCTACGTCATCGGCAATATCCCTTAGTCCAAAACTCTGATGATCACACCATTTCCAAGCCTTTGGTGTTTATAGGCAAAAATGACTCAAACCTGCATTTTCTTTCCTTCGGTTTTTTTACGTAAACAATGTATATATGTTTGTAAGCTGCTTTGCTTCTGATGATCTTATGCCAATATTGTTGGTGAGAAATTAACCATGAAAATGAGACCAAGAAGCAAGACTCCACACTTGCTCTCCATGCATTCATGTTTGTTGTATCTACAAGAACTAGCGCGGTTCCTTTGAGTCATCTCATCATTGATCCCCATGCGTCTACTTCTCATCCATGTACATCTTTGTTGGTATGCTTCATTCATCCTTAACTAATATATATATATCAATGGTGAATGAAGCATGCTAACTTAACGAAAATATATGCGAGATAGACGCTAGAACATATATAAATAAGAATTTTTCGTATATTTACTTTAATAAAAAGAAATTGAAAATCAAGGGGGTTTGTACACAAATATCGAGATTATTCTCAATTTGGAGTGAAATAGAGATTAACGATTTTGTAGTCCAAATTTTGTTTTATTGTATTCAAATTTTATATGGTACCACAACATTTACAAATTTTAAATAACATAGCAATATATTCACCACTAAATTGTAAATTTAGGACTATATATATTGCGCATGTTCGTCGAAGGCTTGAAGCTACCTATATATACTAATTATGATAATGAGACAGGATAGCTATAATATACTTTAAAGGGTAATGCTACGGAGTAGCATTTCTTCAGGAAACCATCCGTAAAAAGGCTGGTTAACCAAACTTGGGTTAACCAGCCTTTTATTTAATAAATATAAAAATTAAAAAACAAAAAACAAAAACAAAAAAGCCTTTTATTTAATAAATATATATAAAAAAAAACAAAAAAACAAAAATAAAAACAAAAGTATTTTGTATCTGTAGGGTTTCATACCCCAAATACCACAACCGGCCGCCACCACCATCCACCACCGCCGGCGAGTTTCTCTCTCTCCCAAACTGCCGACCACCACAATCCAGCGCCCCAACCACCACGAAGCAGCGGCGCCGCCACTCACCACTGCCTTCTTCCCTGTAATAAACGTTTTCGTATATTTACATTTTGAAGGTGCAAAGCTTGACTTGTTTCTTTGGCTATTGTATTATTTAGTTAGGTCACTTGATGGGTGGCTGAATATATATGCTTGAGTTGCAGGTCTTATAATTCAATTGTATATATGCTTGAGTTGTAGATGTTTATTGTATAATTCACCGCCACAAACGTTTATTGTGTTATTGTGTGTGGGTGGGTGGGTGAGTATATATGCTTCAGTTGCAGGTCTTATAATTCAATTGGATTCAAAGCATAACTTTTTTTGTAAATCTCATAAGGCTTCTCGGACGACATTCATTTTTTTAAGGCTTATAATTTATCTTTCTCCAACTCAGATACGCAAGTATAAGAAGTCAAACTCTTCAGATTGATGTCTAATTTGAATTTTTACTTGTAATAACTCTTAGATGGATTCGGAAAATGAATGCGAAGATGACAATTTACGTACACATATTTCTGTTGGTAATGATCTGCCCCCTCAAATTGACCTTGAAAATGGTTTGTTAGTCTCTTCTTCTCTCATTTGTAGATTTTATGCATCATTTGTTAAATGTTGTTTTGCTGAATTTTATTTGTTTCTGTGTTGTAGATGGAAATGAAATTGTAATTGATGAGGACGATAATAATGGCAAGGGCAAGTATGAGTGGAAGCTCATAAGTGAAGACGAAAATGTTGAGCAACCTAAGCGAGGTATGACATTTAGCTTCATCGAAGAACTTTCCTCATATTATAGGCAGTTTGGCCGGAAAATAGGTTTTGGGGTGGTAACAAAAAAAATTACTAGAGATAAAATCACTGGGGAAGACATACGTGTCACCCTTGCATGTCAACGTCAAGGCAAACCACAACCCAAGACAAGTAAACCAAATCCCATGATCAAAACAGAATGTAAGGCGAAGTTGAATGCAAAGTTAGTTGAAACGAAGTGGTATGTGACTAGTGTAATTATTGACCACAATCATGGTTTAAGCCCAAACAAGGGAAGATATTTTAAATGCAATAGGAATTTGAATTCTAACGTGAGAAGAAAGATTATAGAAATGATATATCTAAGATTGGACTGAGTCAGAGTTATAACTCTCTTGCTGTTGAAGCTGGGGGGTATGAAAATCTTCCATTTATAGAAAAAGATTGTAGAAACTTTATTAACAAGGAAAGACGCATTCGGCTTGGCCAAGGAGGTGCTAAAGCACTTCTAGACTATTTGAATAAGATGCAAGCAACCGATAGTGGTTTCTACTTTGCAGTTGATTCTGATGATAATTCTAGGTTGAAAAATGTGTTTTGGGTTGATGCAAGAAGTAGGGCATCGTATGAAAGTTTTGGGGATGTCGTGACATTTGACACGACATACTTGACTAACAAATATGGTATGCCATTTGCTCCGTTTGTGGGAGTGAACCACCATGGTCAGTTAACGCTTTTTAGGGCAACATTTATATTTAGTGAGGATACAGAAAATTTTGTATGGTTGTTTCAAAATTGGTTGAATTGCATGAACGGCCAAGCGCCACTTGCAATTATAACAGATCAAGATCGGGCTATAAAAAATGCAATTGCAAGAGTTTTTCTAGGAACCCGACACATATATTGTCTATAGCACATTTTGAGAAAAATTTCATACAAGTTTAAGTCATATTCAAATTATCATGCCATTAAGAGTGCCATACATAAATGTGTTTATGAGTCTCAAACATGTGGTGACTTTGAGGTAGGATGACAAACTCTACTAGATAGTTATGAGCTAAAGGATCATGATTGGTTGCACCAATTATATAATGAGCGGACTTTTTGGGTTCCGGCATATCTGAAAGATGTGTTTTGGGCTGGTATGAGAACTACACAATGGAGTGAAAGTATGAATGCCTTTTTCGATGGCTATGTGCGTCCGTCTACTACTTTGAAGCAATTTGTTGACCAATATGATATTGCTTTGCGAAAGAAGGTTGAGAATGAGAGTCTTGAAGATTTCAAGTCTTTTAATTCTAACCTTCCATGTGTAACTTTTTATCCTTTTGAGGAAAAATTTCAAAAAGTTTACACCATAGCCAAATTCAAAGAAGTTCAGCGTGAGATAATATCTATAATTTATTGTACTATCTCCCTTTTGACTACCGATGGTGCAATTTGCACCTACCAAGTGACTGAACAGGTAAAAGTTCAAAATGAGACAGTTGAAGATGCCTACATGAAAGTAGTAACATATGTTGTCTACTTCAATGAAGATTCCAATGAAGATGGAGATGAATTTGAAGTAAAATGCACATGTGACTCATTTGAATCAAGAAGCATCTTGTGCAGACATGTCTTTGCTCTATTGAGTGCACGTAACATTACATCTTTGCCCCCCAAATATTATCTTTACCGTCGGAGGAAGGATGTGAAGCGAAGATATACTTTAATTAAATGTAGTTTTGATGCGTTGAGTGCCAACCCCAAAGTACAAAGATATGACAACTTGTGCAAAAGTATGCATACATTGGCAAAGATTGCTGCTAGAAACGTGGATCAATACACAAAAGTTCAGACGCATATGGATATGTTGATTAAGGAATTACGTGCTTCAAGTTTTGAACCTAGTCCACCTTCTCTTGCACTTCAAGGCGTATCTTTAACATGTAATAAGACTGCTGATGATGTTGAGTTGGTAGTAGATGGTGATGAGGTTCATAGTCCTATTGTAGCTAAAACAAAAGGAAGGTTACAGCATAAAAGGAAGATGTCTGTAGTGGAAAAAGCGACAGTGAAGAAGTCACAAAGTAAAAGCAATGAGCCGTGTAATACTAATCCCAATCGAAGGAAACGAAAAAAAGGGGTACTTACTTTTCCTTCCCCTAGTGCTTAATTATTATTATTATTAACAAAATTTTGTGCATTTCTTAACATTTTTCCTGTTTTTTGCATAACATAAAACATTTACTTAAAGACTTCACATGGAGATGATGTTCCACATTTATTCGAAGCTCTTTGTCCAATTTCAGCTAATATGCAACATGGTGATGTTTTTAAAACTCAAGAGAGTATAAATACTCAGGTATTACAAATGAAAATAAAAAATTATTTCATGAGATTTGGTTTATATTGTTAGTTGAAATCTTGATCATGATTTTGTAGGATATGTGGCTACCTGAGCTATTGGAATGATAATTGGAATGCAAGGAATGCAAGTTACAATGCATTTTTGGGAGAGGATTTTTTTGTAATGCTAAAGGGTTTGACATTTATTGGTATCTTTGAGATAGGATTTTTTTGTGTAATGCTGAAGGGTTTGGCATTTATTAGTAATCCTGATAGCTTTGAGAGAGGATTTTTTTGGTGTAATGCTGAAGGGTTTGACATTTCTTGGAAATCCTTCATTACTTTGGGAGAGGATTTTTTTTGTAATGCTGAAGGGTTTAACATTTCTTGGTAATCCTTCATTACTTTGGGAGAGGATTTTTTTTGTAATGCTGAAGAGTTTAACATTTCTTGGTAATCCTTCATTACTTTGGGAGAGGATTTTTTTTTTTTGTAATACTGAAGGGTTTGACATTTCTTGGTAATCCTCATTGCTTTGGGAGAGGATTTTTTTTTTGTAATGGGTTTGACATTTCTTGGTAATCCTCATTGCTTTGGGAAAGGATTTACTTTGTAATGCTGAAGGTTTTGACATTTCTTAGTAATCTTGATAGTTTTATTTTTATTATGGAATGCAAGAGTTTCCATGATTGTTTTTGTGTTCATTATCTACCAATCAAATGTGCACCGATTTAAGAGGTGTATATCGATGCATATTTTTCACACTTTTATACAAAGGTGGACAATAAACATTCAACTTTATAATTTCAAGTATTACATAAAATCAGCTTGAAGAGAGGTATATAATTTGCTTTTTTTCATCATGTACAAACAACCAAAAAGTTACAATCCGAGAGTTTCTCAATGCAACTTCAAGTGTTTCTCATTTTCATTCTCCTTATTATCATTGATAATAACTCTGTGTCTGCGGCAACAAACCATGTCTCTGCAAAATAAGCAAAACACTAAGAACTAATAGTAGCAAAAACAGAAGCAGCATCAGAAAATCAAAAGAGAAACCCAGGGAAAAAAAAATACCAAAACAAAATCTAAAAATCTCATTTTCATTCTTCTTGTTAGTGCGTGGTAAAACCAGAAAATCAAAAACTAGCCAAAAACAGAGAAACCCACGAAGAACAAATATCCAAGAATTGTTTTCAAGAAATATACCCATACTCAACCAACAACCGAAAATCAAAAGGACTAAAATCTTCAACACTAGCTATCTAGTGAAGCAAAACCGAAGCAGGGAGCAAAAGAAATCCCCCCACCTAGCCCATTCAGCCATGGCAGAAAGAAGACCCATGACCAATCGGCACTCAACCGACAAGCAAAGGAAAAATTATAGCAGAAGTAACTAAAATTCCATTTCTTTTTTTTTTTTCTTCTCAAAATGAAAGATTTATCTAGCTCAAAGAAGCTCTAACCAACAAAACAATGAAAACATTTATGCATACCTTCTCCAACTTAGTGGGCGTCGTCGGTGGTGGCTGGGTGGCGTCTCCGAATTTCGAGTTGGTGCCGTGGGTGAGCGTCGTTGCGCCGTGGGTGGCGGTCTGTTCGGTGGTGGAAGTGCTTGGTGGTGGGCGAAGGTCGGAGGTGAAGGGGGAGGGAGAAGGATGGGAGAGGAGGACGAGAGAAGGTTTTGGGGAAAAAACCTAAAAAGGCTGATTTATTAAAATAAAGGCTTTTTTGTATTTTTTTATATTTATTAAATAAAAGGCTTTTTTGCCTTTTTTTTATATATATATTTATTAAATAAAAGGCTGGTTAACCCAGGTTTGGTTAACCAACCTTTCTACGGATGGTTTCCTGAAGAAATGCTACTCCGTAGCATTACCCTACTTTAAATAGGGATTCGAACTAAAATAAATATCGTTGACCCATAATTGAAGAAGTTAAATAGGGATCTTAACTGATATTCCTGACTCCATAACTAGAGCTTTAAAAAAATAAAAAAATAAAAATTAATCGTGCAATCTTATCATTAATGAGAAAGAGCTTGACTTTAATTCGTCATTGATAATGATAATAACTCCTTATCACCGATGACACCTTGTCATCGCTTGTAACTATATATATAGAGACAGAAACCGTCAACAGATAAAGTTCATATATATATATATATATATATATATATATATATGTTTGTGCCAAGTGGAGAAGAAGTCATTTTAGGGGAGAAAGATGGAGAAGAAGTGTGGACTCTTGCAAGCATTAATGGTGGTTACATCTCTTGTATTTAGTCTCATTTTCATGCCAACGATATTGGCTGATCAAAAAGAAAGCAGCTTACAAATATACATTGTTCACGTGAAAAAGCCCAAGGAAAGAAAAACTAGCATGGAAAATTCGGATGATATAGAGAGCTGGTATGCTTCATTTTTACCAGATGATGATTTAAACAATAGCGAAAGAGAGGAGGAAGAAGAGCAAGAGCCACGCATGGTTTATTCGTACAGAAATGTGGTGAGTGGTTTTGCAGCAAGATTGACAGCTGAGGAAGTGAAAGCCATGGAGACGAAGGATGGATTCATTTCTGCCCGGCCGGAAAGGATTCTGCAGCTGCAAACAACTTACACTCCTGAGTTCATGGGGTTGAAAAAGACGGATCGGCAGGTCGGATTCTGGGAAAACTCCAATTTTGGAAAGGGAATGATTATCGGAATTTTGGACAGCGGGATATTGCCGACTCATCCTTCGTTTAGCGACCAAGGAATGCTTCCCCCACCGGTGAGATGGAAAGGCACGTGTGATTTCAACGGGACAAATTGTAACAACAAAATAATTGGCGCCAAAGTTTTCCATGCGGGAAAAAAGGTAACGGCACCTGGACCATTTGACGATGAAGGGCACGGGACCCACGTGGCCAGCATTGCAGCCGGGAATTTTGTCAACGACGCCAATTCATTTGGGAATGCTAGGGGTACGGCGGCCGGAATCGCACCTCACGCGCACTTGGCAATCTACAAAGTATGCTTCAATAATGAGTGTGCCGAGAGTGACCTTATGGCGGGGTTTGAGTCTGCAATTGAGGAAGGTGTGGATGTGATTTCCATTTCTGCCGGCGGCGGCTCTCATACTTACTACCAGGACTATCTTGCATTGGGTGCATTCCAGGCAATCCAATACGGAATTCTTGTGAGCTGTGCCGGAGGGAATAATGGCCCCGGTCGTAGTACGGTACAGAACGAGGCCCCATGGATTCTCACAGTTGGAGCAAGCACCGTGGACAGAAGCATAAGGGCTACAGTAAAGCTTGGAAGCGGTGATGAATATGATGGCGAATCCCTATTCCAACCTCAAGATTTCAATTCAAACAAATTGTTGCGTCTTGTTTTTCCACGCGGAGATGGTAATTAAAGTATGCTCAATATGATGAATATAATGTTAATTCACCATTTATCCAAATCTGTTAATTTAATTATTTAATTGATATTCTAACAGGATGTAGCCAGAATACATTGAAAGACATGGATGTGGAAGGAAAGGTAGTGTTCTGTACGCCTGCAGTTGAGAACGATGCCAATGCAGTTTTAGATGCTGGTGGAGCTGCCGCCATTATCATGAATTCAGAGGTTGATGGCTACACTCTAGATCTTAAGCCAACACATCCCGCACTTCCCACTACATTGATCAGCTACGTTGCGGGGTTGAAAATCAAAGAATACATGAATTCACAAGCATATCCAAAAGCAACAATCTTATTCAAAGGAACTGTAATCGGAGATCCATCTGCTCCTACAGTTGGCGCCTTTTCTGGCAGAGGCCCAACCATACAAAGCCCCGGAGTTATGAAGCCAGACATTATCGGACCCGGCGTTAACATTCTAGGTGCGGTTAAAGTAATGATTAAATGATTAAATTTATTTCTTTCTATCAGCTTAAACTTTTAGAATAATTAAGGATTTAACAGGTGCATGGCCAGTTCGTATAGAGAGCAACTCGAATTCGCTATCAACATTTAACGTCATCTCTGGCACCTCAATGGCATGCCCCCACCTTAGCGGCATTGCGGCTTTGCTCAAGAGTTCACATCCTGACTGGTCGCCCGCTGCCATCAAGTCAGCAATCATGACCACCGCTGACACGCTAAACCTCGGAGAAAATCCCATTGTGGATGAACTTCATTTGTTTGCTGACGTGTTCACCGCCGGTGCCGGCCATGTTAACCCGTCAAGAGCAAACGATCCGGGGCTTGTTTATGACATCCGACCCAATGATTACATTCCTTTTTTATGTGGGTTGAATTATCCTGATCAAATGATTAGGATCATTCTGCATTGGCAACGAGAGGAGGATATTCGGTGTACAAATGTGAACAGTATACCGGCAGCACAGCTGAATTATCCTTCGTTTACAGTTACACTGGGGCTTAATCATGATAATCAGACATATACACGGACAGTGACAAATGTTGGGCCGGCAAACTCATCGTACACTTTGGATGTTTTGTCTCCGAATGGGATAGGTGGTTTGGAGATTTCACCGAAAGAGATCTCATTCACTGAGGTGAAGCAGAAGGCAAGTTACACGGTGACATTTATCCCATCAAACCACACTGTCAGGCCGATGGGTTATGCTCAGGGATATCTCCAATGGGTTTCCGGCCGCTACAACGTTAGAAGTCTAATAGCTGTCACTTACGTATGACAAATTAATTATTAGGAATATATATAAACACCAAAGAAAATTTATATATTCGTTTTTCTAGCTTTTGATTGTTGTCTTCTTAATAATATCTAATGCACACATAATTGCACTTCAATAGTTAATAACACAAAAACGAGAATAATATTAATAATTATACTTGTGTTTCAAGAAATAATGTTCAATCAACTATGCAAAATATCAAATGAGTTTAACCAACTTCAATACTCAATCATACTATGATTGTAGTTAGTTTTAGGATCATTCACTCTCTTTTTTGGAATAAAAGTGGAAATGATCCTCCCTTATAACCTTTTTCTTACCATTAGACACACACAAAAAAAAAAAAAAAAATATTGTCTTCCCAAATAAAAATAGATTAGTATATCAATTTCTTAATATCATATAACGAAGATAACTTATACTAAATTTAATATGCCTTTTAAATGTTTATAGACACTTAGCACTATTTTAAATGTTTTTTATTTTGTTTGTTCTGGTCTTCGGGTTGAAGATGGATTTGTTGTCTTGGCCTTCAGGTTGAAGATGGAGTAGATCGATGTGGGGGCTTAACTCTCAAAGCCCGATTTTTAGTTTCTAGTTGTTTTTTATTTTTATTTTGTATTTGGGCTACCATGTCCTAGATTTAGTTTGCACGAAGCAGATCTGTTCCTTAAATGAAATTGTACATGGGTTAGCATAAGCTTGAAGTCATTTTCATGACTTTGTAACTTTCACAGCTTTGACTATGATTTTTCAAGAGATGTTTGCTCTATGTTGTAAGAGTTTTATGCTCATGAAATTTCATCAGTGAAAATTCCATATTTTTTTTTTAAAAAAAAAAAAAAAGAGGGGGTGGTCGAGGTTTCTTCCGTGACCGTCGGAAGAAATTTATATCCACATTTAAAAGGCACATTAAATTTAGTTTAAGTTAGTAAACTGCTATTAATGATATTAAGAATTTAATGTGCATTTTAAATGTTTATAAACACTTGGTACTATTTTAAATGGGGTAAAGGATATTTCTTCCAGACTAGTTTGGAGAAAATTTATGTCCTAAAATATATACCAATTATTGCTAATTGATGAAGACCACATAATAAATTAGAAATAAAATAGGGTTAAACACCATTTCAGTACTTGTGGTTTGCACCAAAATCAACTAGCCACTTGAATTTTCAAAAATATCACAAATGGTACCTATGGTAAGCAAATAAACTTACTTGGTACTTCCGTCAAGATTTCGTTAAGTTTTCTAACAGAACGCCACATCACCTGTGTGGTATGGTATCTGGGTTTTTGGGTGCTACGTCATATTTAAAAAAAAAAAAAAAAAAAACAAACAAGCAAAAAAACAAAACAAAAATAAAAGGAAAAAGTCTATATAACCCCCTCAAACTACCAAAATATTGTCAATGTCTTCCCAATGTTAGAAAAAAGATAAAAATGTCCCTATATATTTCTCAATAAGAAAAAAAAAAACCCTTAT
>NC_081541.1:50675453-50717466 GCF_901000735.1 Corylus avellana | reverse complement strand
GATTAATTTTATTTTGCTATTTCCTACTTCCTTGGAATCGTAAAATTATTTTTGTCACAACAAAAACCTTTGCATGCTTAAAGTTAAACTCTGACCTTTTACTACTGTAACTCTCCACGAATGAGGTCATTCGATCTCCAGAACTCTGACTCTGATGAATTCATCAACAAATCCCCAACTATCAAAAGATGATTAACTAGTGGCACCACATCTCCAACTCGTTGGGGTTATCTTACATCGGTTGTAAAATGGGTTATTGGTCACTTTATAACTATGAGGGCTGGGAAAGTATCACCTTTTGAGCTAACTTTTGGGTTGAGAGAGGCCCAAGACCAGACAACACGACCCTATGACAATGCTTGATAAGAGGAGTTGGTCATTTGGAGTTACAAGAAATTTGGCTTCTTCCAAACAAGTAACTACCATTTTTCCCTTTCCCCTTCCACCATAAAACTCTGCATGATTGTCAAGTATAAGAAGCATATATAAGACAAATTGTATTTCCTACTACCTAATATTCTATACAGAACATTGAGTATTACACCTGAGGATCAATCATTGTTAATAATAAAAATAAAAACCTGAAAGATAATTGGGAATGATACATTAGCGTACTGTGAGACAATTGTGAGATAAAAATTTAGTTTTTAACATTATTCCGTGAGACCATATTAGGAAGAAAAAAAAAATCAAACAGAACAAAATTTGCAACATGATTAATTAAAAACAAAAACAAAAAGTAATTATTATAACAAAAATAAATAAATACCATTGTAACATGAAACCCCACGAAGAAGCAAATTGTATTCTTTGATAAAAACAATACAAGAGGTCTCCTACACATGTAAGGTTCCCTCTTCTTCGTTCCTTCTCTATCTCCCTCTAAGATCTCAAAGATGTAAACCCAAAAAAAGAAAAAAAGAAAAAAAAGAAAAAGAAAAAGCCTCTAAATCCATCCTCCATGCATGATTTAAGTTGAACTTAGGGCAGCAAACCCTCCACCTTTCATCATCTGCTTAAACTCCTTGAAGTTGACCATCCCATCTCCATCCACATCCACCTTCTTAATCATCCTCTTGCAATCTTCTATAGTCCTCCCTTGCTTCAGCCCCAAGGATGCCAACACCGACCTCAACTCCTCCACCGTGATAAACCCGTCTCCGTTCTGATCGAACACGTTGAACGCCTCCTTCATGTCCTCCTCCTCATCCCTCTCGTCCATTATAGTTTGATATAATGCTCCGAATTCATCAATGTCAACGTAACCATCGCCATTCACGTCAATCTTTTCAATCATTTGGATCAAATCTTTATCCGGGATATAGATGCCCAAGTTTTGTAACGAATCGCTAAGCTCCTTCTTCGTAATCCGGCCGTCGCCGTTGTGATCAAACATTTGAAAAACACGTCGAAGTTCGCCAGGATCCATCACATGAAATAATAACTGGAAACAAAAGAGTTTGAAGTTAAAAGACAAGAATTGTATTGGCAAGGGAAGGCTTGAAGCCAAAAGAATAGAAATAAATAATGTAAACTTTGGACCAAAAAAAAATTGTGAGAGGAAGATAAAACTATGAATTTAAGAAGGTTGTAGAAATGGGAAATCCTTAACAAGACGGTTGGCCAAGGTTGTTCTAAGGTGTAAACAGCTTGACAACATGTGGTGGGTGTTGTTTAGGGTTGTTGCGAGTGAAAAGAGAGCACGTCCATCATTTCCGTCGAATCATTGGTTTTTTCTTTTTTTCTTTTTGTCTTTTTCTTTTTTGGCTTTATAAGGATTTTATTTTTCTGTTAAAAAAACTGTGTCCATTTAAAATATATAGTTAAATTTGGTTCGAATGTGTTTATAGTAGTAGGGGGCTCTTAATTTGCACTGCAAATGACTATTATTGATTTTTGTAAGAGAATGGGTTTGGCTTGAGTCCCATTCTAGTTGCTATTTGGGACATAAGGGACACTTACTCCAATCTAGAAGGAACTAGAAATTTAATTTTACGGGTTAGACTGCATTGAATTTTTCTTTTAGGGTCAACGTAAAATAAATACAAATTTATTTTTTTAACAAGTTTAAAGTTTAAAATCACTGTTTAACTTTTTTGGTTTTTTAGCGTACGTGGAGGAGCCCCCTCTAATTTCGTCATTGCCAATTTTTAACGGGTCAAATTCTAATTGAAACTAAACCCAAATATGGTTTGACTTGGGTTCAATTCCATGAACTCTTTCTAATTTGAGATTTTTTTTGCACGAAAATCTACATATTGCACTCTTACCATCAGGGGTGGACCATTCGTCCCCCCACCCAAAAAAAATCTTTCCAAATTTTCTTAAATTGCCTTAAAAATCTACCAATTTTATAAATTTGTCATTCCAAAATGATTTTTTGTCCCCCAAAAATAATATTTGTTTCTCCTTTAATTTTTTTTTCTTAGTTTTGCTCCCCAAAAATAATATATGTATCCATTTTAATTATTTTTTTATAGTTTTGCTCTCCCCCCAAAAAAATAATGTTCCCTTTTAATTTTTTTTTAAAAAAAAACTTTGCCTCCTCTTTCAATATAAAAAACCTAAAATACCCAATTCATTTAGTTTCCCTCTATATTCTAGTTCACTTTTAATTAAAAACTCAATTTGATTTAGGACTTTGAATGAATATGTGAAAGAAAAAGTTAAATGGTTTGGGTTTCTTTAAGTAGCTTCTAACCAACAATCAATTTTTTGAATGGTTATTTTGTCATTATTTAGGTTTACAATATTTGTTTTAAAATCATAAATTAGATTGTTTAATCATTTTTGATTGCATCATTGTTTGACTCGACTCTTACCATTTCTCTTATGGTTTAATCATTATGTTTACACCATTGTTTGACTCGACTCTTAGCATTTCTCTTATTTTTATTTGGGAGTTATGGGGATTGTTAGGAAAAAGAGTTCACGCTCAAATATAAGGTACTATTTTTCTTGGACCTTATAAATCGTGTTTAGTTTATTTTGCTAGTTTTTCTTTTCTAAGCTATTTTGCTAGTTATTTATATTATTGTATATTTGTTATGCTATGAGATTAGATGTAAGACTTCTATGCTTTTATTTTATATAAACACACAAACACGCATATAAAGAGATTATGTTTATCTATATGCTTTTGTATTTATATAAGTCCGTCCATCTCCCCAACCCAAAAAAAAAAAAAAAATCCGTCCCCCCACACCTCAAATCTTAGTTCTGCCCCTGCTTACCATAAAATAGAATTATAAGAAATATTTCAATTGGACAAGAGTGCATGCCCTGATCAGCAAAATTGGAAAAATATATTAGCCTTGATTAAATTTATAGAACTCCATCAACCTTGATTAGAGAACCCAAACTTTCTTATGAATTTTATCCTATTTTTTCAAGACCAATGAGATTCGAAAAATAAGAAGAAAACAAAAAAATCAATCATACACGACATCAAGATTTAAGTGGTAAGCCAATGGGAGAAGAAAAAAGGTAAGGCCCACATGCTTTAATTGATGGTTGAAAAGTCACACCACAACAATCTCCACCTTTGACTCGAAACCCATCATGTCTAACAATCACCTCTCCTTCAGATGTCTCTGCCACATCCTCTAAGAACAATCACAATCCACAAGTACTACTCAAATCTAAGCATCTCTTGAACTTGAGCAAGACATTTGAAGCAATGTGGGACTCAACGTAGAGCTAGGTATCGGTCATATCGGTCCGGTTAATAGGCTTATCGATCGGTAACCGATAAGCTATCGGTTAACCAAATCCTAATCAATTATCAACCGAAAAGAAATGTTACCGAAAATTATTGGTCATATCGGTAATCGGTTAACCGGTCGGTTAAATCAATTTTTTGTGGGCTTTTTATTAGGCTTTTAACTAATTGCTAATTGGGCCAAAAATTAATTGTTTTGAAGGCTCAAATACGTTTTGTTGGGCTAAAGCCTAAAATAGCTTATTGAAGCTTTTTTTTTTTTTTTTTTTTTTTTAATATTGATCCACTACAATATAAAATAAAAACCAAAACGACATCGTTTTGGTTTCAATAATAAATAGAAAATTATAAAAAATTAAAAATTAAAAAAAACTTATCTGTCATATCGGTTTTTCAATAACAAATTATTAACCGATCGATTATCGACCGATAAGCTTATCGGTATAAAATTTTTAACCGATAACTATCGGTTACGGTTACTATCGGTTTGGTTAAATTCGGTAATTGGTCGGTAATTGATAACCGGTTAATCTGCCCACCCTTAACTCAATGCTCACAAGTGCACTCACAACAGACTCATGTGAAAATACTCAAACTCACTTGTTCAGACAAGTATCGAAGCAATTCAAGCATATGAGACCCAAGTACTCTTTCACATGAGCTACCCGTGTTGCACTATCCTGATCCAAATCCCCTTCCACGTACTATAAACAAGACATTCTCCATTTGGACAATTTCATTTGAATGCACTTATCATTTGCACAACATTTATATCACGTTAGTTCTGCAAGGCATAGTCAGGTTAACAAAAGTTTTTTTCGAGGTCTTTTGTTGGATCTCAAAAAGATTATATTGAGCATTGATATAATATTGAGAGAAAAACAACATTTTTTTTTATTTTAAGAAGGATATTTTTGTCATTGGGAGGACATTAACATTTTTTGGTAGTTTAGAAGGGACATTAATATAATTGATAGTTTGAGGAAAACATTAACAATTAAGTGGTAGTTTGAAATATGTACTTTTTTCTGAAGAAAGCTTTGTTTCTTTTCCTCAACGTTTCCAAACCGACCTGCAGTGGTGCTCTTCCTGCTTCAATGGTGGTCTTTCGATTGCCATTCGAGAAGACCAGGCCAACTTCATGGGGTCTGGTCTATTTTTTGGCCCAATTCTTAGCTCTTATTTGTATTATTTTCATGTTATTTGAGGACCCCGGCGGTCTTAAATTTTGTTTCCTTGTAATCTATTTCTCATATTGATTAGAGAAAAAACAGTATTTCGTAATCATCACTTCATAGTAATGATCACTTCATAGTTATTAGCTCTAGGAAAATATTTAAATTATGTAATAGTTTATGTGACACTACATCAACCACAATAAAAAATTTAATTGTTTAGTAGATAACATAATAAGTCCCACATGAACTTATTAATTAACATAACGGTCCATGTAACACTCACTTACCACTTCAGTCGTAGTAAAATGTATTTTTTAACTATTGGCATGGTAAGTACTACACAGACGAATTAGGATCCTTTCCAGTTCAAATGAACTGAAAAATATCCAATCAGTTATATTGGAAGAGTATTTTTATCAACTCAAAAGGTGAAAAAAACAAAAATACCCCTTAAAAATAGTAACTAAATACTCTCAATTTCATTTGAACTGGAGAAGATCTCGTTCCCACATAGACAGCCTTGTAGTAAAAGTTGTAATAGCCTTAAAAGCGCTCGCCTCCATCAGATGCCATTTTCACAAGAAAAACTAAAAGTAATTCATAATTTGGCACTCAAATAGAAAATATGTAGTTCATAGTTTGGCCCTACATATTGACACAATGGTACCACAACCTAACATTTTTCACTCCATGAAATGTAAAGTGAGTTGGTGGGTATATTTTCACAAGGGTAACCACATCATAAATCTACTCATCATCTTCAGGATCAAAATCCTTAATCCTCACATCCGCATCTTCTCCATACTGAATGCTGGAGTCGATTTGAGACAATATGTATCGTATACTGTAAAAGGGAAGAAAATATTACTCTCTAATTATAAGAGAAAATCAGTTAAATACAAAAGCAGCCAAAAGTTCATCTCTGCCAAATAAACAAGATGTACACAAAAGAATATACATAACTAGAAGGAGAAAAATGAAAGAAGAAAATTATGATAATTAATCACCAAAGGAAACAAAAAGAGCTGTCCAAAGAAGAGTATAGAAAAATAAAGCTTTAATTTCTTTTGAAGTCCTCTCACGGTCCTCAAAAGTGAATTAAGATCCTCTCCAGTTCATTTGAACTGGATAATATCCAGTTATTTTTGTCATCTCAAAAAGTAAAAAAAAAAAAAAAACAAAAATACTCATTTAATATAACTAACTAGATACTCTTCAGTTCAAATGAAATAGAGAGAATCATGTTCCCTCAAAAGTCCTGTCATTCATTTTCCTCTATAGACACCACAACAAACAAGAAGACACCATCTTTCATACAATAGTACTTCGAGCGCTACCAGCAGTCCACCAACATGCGTATTAGTCGACTACTCGTCTAGGCATAACCCAAGACAACTTGAATCGACTTAAGAAATGCAATCTCACAACGGAGAAGAAGAGGGTCCATGAACTCTCCATTCCTTATACATTCGTAAGTGTACTTTTGAAAAACTTCATTTAGGGCTGTTGTGGAAGCATTATTCATACACTTGTCCTACTTGGACTGAAAAGGCAATAACTTAAAAACCTCTCATCCTCCTGTCCTTCCTGTTCCGCTTCTTCTCTAGACCGTGATCTTCTCTTTCACTATTCTTTTATCCATTCTTTGCTGTGATTTTAGAGAATCAACTCTGTCTTCCTTGGCTAATTTAACCAATCTTAAAAATTAAGCCCCCACAACTTCACCTAATACTGAGATATGTTAGTCTTCTGATATCAGACCATAGATCATCATCCTAAGCCTATTCCAAAGAGTTACATAACTAATAAATTATGAAAAAACTCAATACTAAAGCAGGCCACTCAACCCATTGCTGCTCTACTTCAAGGGAACAAATATGAACCCTAATGCCACACCTTATTCAGACCACAAGACAGTACAAACTATAAGAATCATAATCTCAAAATTTAAATCTTAAAACCATCGGAAATTGGAAACTACATTTCAATTGTGGCCAGGTTTCCGTTAACTAATAACTCCACAGATTTTGAGTTATCAAGAGAAACCAGCATTATAAGTAAACCTTGTGATTAAAATCATCAAAAACTTTAAATCACATCTCATCAATCCAACACCAGAGTTTTCTTCATAGAATAAAGCTATGATACCTTAAGTTGGATGAAACACCATAATACTGTCAACATACACACAAGTACAGGCAAGAGAGAGAGAGAGAGAGTGAGAGAGTACCTGCTCTCCTTCCTCAGGTCAAGTGGCACAAAACTGACCATGCTATACTGATCCACCTAACACAACAAAAGTTATAATATAGTTACAAAAAAAGTTCAACCAATTCTCAATGCAGGTCAACCAATTTTGGGCAGAATGAAACAGAGTAACTTTGTTCCTTGAGAAATGGAAATGTCTTTGAACAACCACTGAAGGCCAATAATTATGGCAAATCGTATAATCATGCATAATCACAAAGCTTCATCCTACAGGACCCTATACCCTCTCACGTAAATATACAATCGAAAATACCCCATGCAGCTAACGTTATGTGAGACTATCTAGTTTCTCCAATGGGGGAAAAGTATTGATACATATCATACAACACCAAATCACGCCATCTAAAATAACCATACAAGAGAACCTAAGGAAAACAGGCATCTCATTAGCGAGCAACTCTTCCAAGAAACTAAATTATGCACCTCTAACATAATAAAGATGCTTCTGATGGAAAATTTCCCACAACGTAGGAAAAGTAGTCAAGGACAGCAATAATGAAGTCAGAGAGCTGAAAACAAGAGCACAACAAAAGAGATGGAAAGTAGATCAATATGAAGTATCTGCGACCACAATCCTGAAAAGCAGCTTGCAGTGGACCTATTCTCCATAGTTTCAACAAAAAATGTGTGCTTTAAGAAGTTTTATTACTCACCAGTTCAATCAAAGCTTTATTCAGCTTTGTAAACTGAGGATCCATGCGTTTATTCAACTCTGATAACAAAAATTGAGGCTCTGGATTCAAAAAACTGACACCAGAAAAGGTTTTGTATCAGATCGTTAGAATAAATAAAAATGGCATACAAGTTATCAAAAGTAGTAAATGGTAAAAGAGCCCACTCTTCAATATTCCTTTTCTTAGTGACGAGGTCCATTTTAGAAAGGATATTAACATGGGGCAACTCAAGTTGGATCATTGCAGAGAGCGATGCCATGCAACCACTAATGAACTTGGTCACATCTGTCATAAACTGGTAAAATCAAATATTGACACTATTAGTTTTAATTAAAAGAAAGTGCATTGTTTGTATTAAATGAAAGAATGTGCACGCCAAGAAAGAAGAAATGCCAAAAGAGAAAAAGTAAAAGATTTCATACGACCTGTGAGTCAAGCAAGTATACACCACAAACGCTGAAATTTTTACGCTGCAAATGATCCACAAAATTCCGCAGCACTGGCACGTGTGAAAAAAGTTCTATCTGGCCTGTAAAAATAATTGAAGGTAAGATAACTCATCACATGGTTTTCATCAATGAAACAGGTATGTCAAAGTTGCAAGCTTAACATATCGACTCTATATCACATTGTAATGTTCAGTTACGAGTGGCAATGCAGAATCCATTTTTTTAAAATGTGCATCAGGAGCAACTAGAATCATCTTCTCAATGAAATAGGAAGAATATGCTTTACAAAATCATCTAGAAGTTCTTCCATTACACTTTAGTTGGATTAAAGGCTCACGTCACTCCTTCATCTTTCTTTTGTTTTTTTTCCAATTCACATTGTAACTCTATTTTTTACTGGAAAAAAAAAATTGCCCAATCTCCATTCTAATGCACACATAGACAAAAATTCAAGAGAGAGATTTTTTTCTCCTTTCATTGGAGATTAGTCCAGCCTATTGGTTACAAAATGGGATGCCAAGAGATTTTACTCATCAAGTTAGCTAATTCAAAGTTTTTCCCTTTTATAATACTTACTAAATCAAGATTGGGATGGGATATCATATATCCAATATTTAATTAACTGATATTTTTTTCTTTTTTTCTTTTGCTAACTAGGTGTTTCTCTTATATAATTCATGTGTGCTTGGGCTGCGCCCTTTAGCTTTTTAAGGAATTTCGATTACTTGTAAAAAAAATTCCAATATCTGATTAACTATCACCTGGCCCCCATTTGCACAGTAGTAAACATGAAAGGAACGAAGACAATCCTGCCAACTCTAAACAATGTTCACCAATGATTCATGAAACAACAAAATTTAATGGACATTTTTTCTTTCATTTTTACTGTTTTTTTTCCATGGGTAGCTTTGTATGATATAGGTGGAATAGAATCTGTGGCCTTACCCTCAAACCACTATCTATGGGGGGAGGAGTTTCCATTTGATCCAAAGACCACTGGCGCTTTTTGTTATTATGTTTCTCTTTTTACTAGGCAAGACACTATCTACTACAATGAAGTAGAGAATGCGGTCTGGAGAATCAAAGTAACTAGAACATGTCTTATGGTATTCACTACTCTTATGTTTACGCATTTTCCATGGTCTTGAGAGACATCCATAAACTGTCAACTTATTGAACCAAGTCAACTGACAAGTATCCCAAGCCTTGGATTCATACGTTATTAAAGTTCAAAGGAACCCTCCACCTCTTAATAATCATCTTTGCGATCAATGGAAGTCAAGAACACAACACACAAAAAACAAAAACAAAAACAAAAAACGAAAAAACGAAAAAACGCTGACAGGCACAAAACTAGACAAGTGTGGATACCTGGGCAATCGAAAACCAAGTAATCATCATCCAGGTAATTGTTCAATCCTTCCTCCAACCAATCATCCAGATTGTCTTCGAGGTGTCTAAACATGGAAATTAAGGCCAATCATTTTGCAACAAGATAAGTCATTCAGGGTGCTCAGTAGGAGAGAACACACTTGCCTACTGAAGCATTCAAGGCCCTTAAGCCCTTTAACCTAGACAACAATCACAAGCAAAAGCACTTAACAAAAGCATGCAAGAAACCCAAAGAAAAAGTTCTACGAATTGGAAAAGGATACTCCATGCAGTACATAAGGCCCCCATTGGGACCCAGTCCAAGTTCTTCCATAACATCATCCAAGTTAATGAGTTCCCTTATATCTGCAACCAAACAAAACAACACCCATCATCCCCAATCAACCAAATCAGCTAAAATTAACATATAAACTAGCAATCAAGCCAAAAAAATCCCACGACCCCCACTCACCCATTGCCACAGGATAGTTGAAACTCTCGGCAGCCGGATCCAAATTCACAATATGTATGGTCCGCCCGATTTTCTCACAATATTGGAACAAACTAGAACAATACGTCGACTGACATTCAAAGAAACAAATAAATAAACAACTAAATACAAAAATACATACATATGTGCAACATAAAACCAGATGGTACAACATATTCATTAGAAAAACAAAAAACATATGCATTGTCTTTATCTATCGAGTGAAAGATTCTACCTTGCCACTGCCAGCGGGGCCAATAACGAGTTGTGCAAAACCCATGATGTATTTTAGTGTTCGGGTGTGTTTTTGTTTCTGGGTTTTGGGTTTTGACTAGTCCAGATTTGGGCAGAGGGAGTTGAGGAAGCGAAAAGAGGTGAGAACTGCAACAGCGAGATAAGCAGTACACCAAACGCCCACCGCAAACAATAAATTCAGAATATCACAATATGCCATACAATGAATAAATAAAACCTGAACAAAATTCAACAATCATCAATAACAAATTGAACAGAAAAATTATAAAAAAAAAAAAAAAAAAAGAATCAAATCAAAAACAAAATCATCATCTGAGCTGACCAGGTTCGCAGATTTTACGAACTTCGACGGCTTTACAAACGGAGAGAGAGGGGAAGAAGAGAGGAATATCGAAAGGGTTATAGTTTCTTTGTTTTTATTGGGTTTATAACAAATACGGGGTGGAACCGGTACACCTGGTCAACGCGAGTGTCACGTGCTAAAATTAAAAATAAAATAAAAAGATAGTAAGCAAGCAATAAAATTTTATTTGTAAATTTAATAAAAAATAATTTACGATAATTATGAGGTAAAAATGTAATATAAAACATACGACTTTTGTGCTTTTATGAGCGTTTTGTGTTTGAATTATTTGTTAATATTTTTATTTTAAGGAAATAAAACAAAAAACTCGCAATATGCCTAATAATCGTCTCTTGACTTACATGTCTGTATTTAGTTTACAAATAATTTGGTTTGAATTAACTTAAGAAATCTGGTTTTCTTTTTTCTAGAAAGTAATAAAAATGGACTAATAAACTAATTATAAATTATCTATTTGTGGGTTGGTCCACGTTTTAGTTTTTACAATTTGTGTTAAGCCAACTTAAGGTTTGGAGGAAAATGTACCACCACTTCTTTTTTTTTTTTAATTTAGGGTTTTTAATACCCTCTATTCCAATTTTTTCCTCATTAAAACCTATGAAATCACGTAATTATTCTCAATTTCATAGGTTTTAATGAGGGTAATTACATAATTTCATTGATTTTAATGAGGGCAAAATTAAAATAGAGGGCATCAAAATTCCACGTGAGACGCACGTGGGATAATTTCCATCTAATTAGACGAAAATTAGTAATGAAGGATCTGAATTGAAAATTTTTGAAACATTAGGGGTACATTGCCAATTTTTAAATATTGGAGTTTGAATTGAAAAACTCCTAAAATTTCAAGGTAAAGTAAATTTTTTCCTAATTTATAATTACCTTAACCATAAAGAAGTAATCTGTACTTCATTGTGATCAGTATTAGCGTTGAAGATATTGTACTTAATTTTAAAAAAAATGAAAAACAACATTTTCTATTTCTTTATAAATAAAAAATGATTTTTCAATCAGAAAACTTATATATCAAGAAACCCATTTTATTAGGATTCCTCAGTTTTTATTGCACAATGTTTGTCTTCAAACAATTTTTTTTTATTTTTTTGTCTTCAAAGCACCAAATTTTTGTAAGTATGTCTTCGGGTTCATTATGTGTATATCATCGAGAAGATAACTCAAGTTCTTAAGTGAGAAACTGGTAGAAAGAGGGAAAATGATCTTCTCCATTTCAAAATTCATCTATTTTCTTTATTTAGTGCATTTTGAAGGGTAATGTTGTCCTAAAAAGAAGTGCTATGAATTAAAATTCCCTATAATTTTAAGATTGTTCATTAAACCTTAAGAGAATGGGTGCCTAGCCCCAAAGGAAGAGCTAAGTGGTATGCCTCTCAAAAAGTAAAATGGAAGTCAGTGACCACTCGTCAAAGGGGAACTACATCAATGTGATTTGGCCACATTCTTAGAGCATATTTGGGATTATGTTTAATAAATAGTGTCAAAAGTGTGTTTTGACCAATTTTTTGCTTTTTGAACTCTTAAAAGCGTATTTATGTTTTTTTACCAAACATATTCTTTTTTTTTTTTTTTTTTTTTTCAAATGGACTTTATGAGTGTTAAATGCACTTTTATGCCCCTCAAATGCACACTCAAACATGCCCTTAGAGCATTACCAATGAGCTCTCCAGAATGTAGTTTTTGCTAAAAATTGGAGAATAACCTCAAAAGCCACCGTTTAACAAACTCTCTATTATTTCAAACGGACTTTATGAGTCTTAAAAACACTTTTATACCCCTCAAACGCACACTCAAGCATGCCCTTAGAACATTACCAATGAGCTTTCCAAAATGTAGTTTGCCAAAATTTGGAGCATAACCTCAAAAAGCACGGTTTAACAAACTCTCTGTTCTTTACCTAAATTGGCACTTGGCAAAGATTTGAAGCTCATTAAGGTTCCCAAACATGGATTTTCAAAAGAAGGTCATCTTTCCTCTTTTGCCTTTCTTTTTCTCTTTTTTCTCTCCTTTTGGAGATATGGGTGTTATGGGTTTTTAATTTTTAGCTAAGATCTCTATGCCATTTGGTTTAATTTTGGGTTTATTTTTCTGGGTGTTCTAGGTTTTTAATTTTTAGCTGAATTCTCTTTGTCATTTGGTTTAATTTTGGGTCTATTTTCCTAGGTGTTTACCTGATTTTGTTGGTTTGTTTGATTTGACTTTTGTTATTTTCGTTGTTTACCCAATGGTATTTTTTTTTGTTCTGGGTTTCTTTCGTTGTTTACCTAAATCTGGCCAAATTTTCTCTAGATACACTCTTTACTTGCATTGTGAGACACTCTTTACTTGACAGCGCAAAGTGTTTCATGACAATTTGAAATCAACTAACCAAATCAAAGAATGCTACACTTACTCTCATTTTTTTATATAATTTTTCTACACCCATAACGTTAACAACATGTATGCTGTAGTGTAAGCAACGTTTAAGATTGAATCTAAAAAAAAAAAAAAAAAATTCTTCATTTTCTCTCTCCTATTAAAAGTTTTTAAAAATAAGTCAACTTTGAGATTTAATCTTAACCGTTGCTTACACTACAGCATAATAACAGCATGTAAGTTAGTTCCAGGAGTAACATTTAAAACCGGATTAGGATCCCCTCAAATTTCTTTCAATTTTGAGATTCTCTTATTATTAAATCATAGTCATGCTTTACATATAACAATTCATAATGTGCCAACTGTCACACAAAATAAATGCTAAAGTTAATGAAAATTTATTCTCTCTAATTGATTGAGGCATTAAAGTTTCATTAACTTTAGCATTTATTTTGTGTGATAGATGTTATGAATTGTTAGATCTAAAGCATGACTACAATTTAATAATAAGATAATCTCAAATTTAAAAGAAATTTGAATGGATCTTAATCATTTAAAATTATCATTGGATCAAAATCCAATAAAAATCACTAAACTAAAATAGTAAAAGTGGATTTTTTTAGCTAAAATTTAGAGAAATCATTGAGAATGTGTTGTTCCTTAACTATGGATACGACCTCAATTCATTGAGAATGTGTTGTTACTTAAAGGTTGATTTGGCTCAATTTAGGCTTTTCATTTATGAACAAATTGATAGGACCTTCAAAAGCAATCGATATATAATCAAAGCATGTTTCAATTTATCCAAACGTTGTTTTTCAAAGAGAGTGATCTCCTTCTCAAATTTTTATTAGGTAATTTTGGTCAGAGTAAAATAATGCTATATACCATCTCATTCCTCTTATGGTAGTCCACAATTTTACAAAGGTGATAATTTGACCAATGTTCTTTCAAATTAAAAGGTCACAAGTATAAGATTAATGAATTTCTTTCCTTTTATTTATTTTAAATTACCAAGCAATACCTTTTAAATCATAGTCAAATCCCTAATCCACAGTTTGGACTTAGGATAAAGATTCCAACCCTTTTATTGTCCAAATTATTAGCAATTAGATTGGCAACTCAAAATTAATTTTGATCCCAATCCACTCAAGAGTTGCTATCAAATTTAGACAAAAAAAAAAAATTAATGAAAATCCAACTCAACCAACAAAAAAAAAAATTAGGGTTTTAGAAACGATTGTAGGAGCATCTGAATGCAAAAGCCTTGCCAACAATGGGAGGCAAATGCCAGAATCTCAGCTCCCAAATCTCTATTGGCAACGTACAGCACTGAAAACACTACCAAGAAAGCGCATCAGAGACTCTAATTTGTTGCCTTTTTCATATTTTCATTATCAATTAATTTTCAAAATAAAAAATATTAACAAATAATTCAACGCAGAAAATATGAATTATTTGACATATATCTCCCAACCATGTGCCCAATACGACCACTCAACGACAGACCGTTTGGGCGAGTTAGTTGGGAGCGGATTCCGTTGAATGTCGCAAACGAAGAAATTGCCACAAATCATCGTCTAGAAAACCAGACGGTCTTGGGACAGAGTGCGTTTGCTTCCAATACGACAGAACAAAGAACACACAGAAAAGAAAACGACTTGTTTGAACAAATAAAGCGATTTGCCGGCAGTAAAAGGGCCTGAGAAATCAGAGAGAGGGTCAAGCTCAGGCGAGTGATGCCGGCGATTTGAATATCGCAAGGCTTGCAAAGAAGAATTGATAAGGGACCATTTGTTGGTGCCGATCAAGAAGCTGTCCTTGCTTTTCTTCATTTTCTGATAAAATCATATTTATTTCCGATAAAGAAAACAAAAGAAAAAAAAAAAATGAAATTAAGAGCGCAGAGACTGAGATGGATGGAGAGAGGTGGATGAAGGGAGGAACCTGGAAAGGCGTATTTATATAGGGGGTGTGATAGATTAGGGTTTTGGCCCTTTTGGGAGGGGAGGAGTGGTATTTATGTCATCTCATCGTGGTGCATGGGCTTGTTGTCTTTAGCCCAAAGGTTTGAAAAGGCCCATGGGGCTTTTACGCGAAGGGGCATTGACTTATGTGGCTAAATATACTATATTTAAATAATGTAACATTATGTATAGAGTTAAATGTAATAAAATAAAATATTAATCGTAAAAAATAAATATTTTCCATTTATTGAAATTGAGAAGAGTCTATTCTTGAATGGTTCAACTTGTAAATTCAAGGTAGGGTGTGAAAGCTTTTGATCATTTTGTTCAATTGAGAGAAACCTTTTAATTAGATTATTACGCTTTGCAATCCAATCTTGGTTTCCACTTCAAAAAATTAGATTAAAAAAAAATCATTAAGAAAATCATATAAGCAAAAAATTTCAAAAAAAGAAAACACAGTTTAGGCAAAATGACTTTTTTCATTATTTCTAAATTTTTTTTATCAAGATTATTTTTATCATTTTGAGCACTGAAGGAAGGCATTATTACTCCAATAGTAGATTGGGGAACATTGTAAAAATTGAAAGATTGAAAAGTCATTACAAATTTGTCTGTAAGGAGCTCATTATGTAAACTTGAAATGCATCTCCCTCAGGAAAATGTGAGTGTTCATAAAGAACATGAAGTCTCTTTTTTTTTTTTTTTGCCAATATTCCCGTATAAAGAAAGAATATGTCTCGGTTGACAACTGAAAAAACAAAGATATTAACAAACAACTCAAAACATTTTAACACTCACAAAATACTCAAAATGACTTGCGCTTCTATGTTACATCACAACCACCGAGCAAAACGCAACCCTCTAAAAAGTTTTACCAAACAAACTCAGTTCTGATTGTAATCATTCTCAGGATAGCCTGGGCACCTGTGACAGAAATCTGGCCAGAGTCGTTCTGAAGAAGCCATTTTTCAAGTTGTAATAATGGATGTTCATATGAAACTTACCAATTGCAATGACCAGTCTGATGTTGGGATTCTTTTCTTTAGAAAGTTCTGATACTGTTTCTTTTCTTAGGTGTCACGTGTTTTGTTGAGTTCTCTTTGTGCATCTATGGCTGCTATTTGACTCATTTGAGACTATCTTAAGCATTCGATACTTGTTTCTGACTTGTCTAAATTAGCTATTGCAACTAACACTAACTTGACCATTGAAAAGAATTACATGTCTTACTCAAAACCACCTTATGTGCACACAAAACACACCAAGAATTGAATACCACTTAACATCACCACAAATAGCCACAATGAGTAAGAGGGCAGCAATGAATCCAGCCTCTACAGTTTCCGGGGAAAAAAAAAGGCACCGATTAGATCATACTATGCTTACCAGTAACCATTATGTGATTAGAACAGTAGACAGAAAAGTTGCCAAAGAGGCCCGTAACAATCAATTTTACATTGGCACGAGTAGAACATTCTAAGAAAAATGCAAATAGATTACAGTTTAGTTGACAGTGTCAGTCATAACTCACCCTCTTGAACAAGGTCAGAACCATGAACTAGACCCTCTTGTAGTGTAATGGCAAAAGTCGACCATATTGTAGTTGTTTCTCACTATTAAGGGTTGGCTTTCTTCTCTTTTATCAGAGGGAGGACAATAAATAAATAGATAAATAAACACCCAAAAGAGGAAAAAAAAAAAAAGAAAAAAAAAAAAGAGAGAAGAATCCCCAAAATGCAGCATGAACTATGATGAAGTAGGTTGCCATGGGCAAAGAAATAAGTTTCCTGCCAATCCAACATTACAAAATCCAACTCTCTATTATTTCACAAAAAAAAATCTTAAAGCAGATAAATTACTCTTAGAACCTTTTTGCCTACATTTTTTTTTTTTTGATAAGTAAACCTTTTTGCCTACATTTTACTTCCTCATCTCTTTCTTTCTTTCTTCCTTTGGAATCTGTGGGGTGTCTTTGTAGCAACTCAACCTCATAATATTTTGTGATGATAAAATCTTTAATAGGCTGAAAGACAACCAAACATTTCTGATCATAATTCTTCACTCAACAAACCAACCAAATGAGCTCATTTTTAAACCAAAGCTTCACAAAATTCCAAATCTTCATCCAAATCATCCCACTAGAATTACCACCAAAAGATAAGCTACAAACTTATTTGGAGATTACCACCATGCTTAGAGAATGCGAGCCAAACAAAATTTCTTTGGGTGAGATTCTCTGATTCTATAGACCAAAAAGTGGTTCAAACAAGTAATCAAGAGAGGAAATATTTTGGTCTATGAGAATGAACGGAATACCTCGACTCTCCATTTGGGAGCTAACAAATCATAGAGAATGAACACCTCAAGTGCAGGTGGGCAGGTCTGATTCTTGACTGCAACACTTCATGTTAATAATGTGGACTATATCAAGATCCACTCTCTCAGGATCCCGCTTTGTTAAGACCACCACAAGTTATGGCCATTCTAATAGTGTCTTCCCACTTTGTCATGGCTGTACTCTCTTAGGTAAATGGCTTTGGCACTATGGGCTTAAGAGAGAGGTTTGGTGGAAAATGGTGGTGGACTCTAAATAATAAATATGGAAGTTCATGGGGGAGGGTGGTATTCTAGTGAGCCTATTGGGACGTATAGGATGGGTTTATGGAAGAATATTACGAGGGGTTGGAGAAGTTCCATATGGCTCCAAGGTTAAATTCTGGCATGATCTCTGGTGTGGGGATATGGCCCTTAAGCATGCCTTTCCAGTTTTATTTGGTATTGTTTGTGTAAAGGATGCTCATGTTACAGCTCTCATGGACTTTTCTGGAGGTGCCATTTAGTGGAACATGATATTTGTTAGAGTGACTTAAGATTGGGAGGTGGATGTCTTTGCCACGTTCTTTATTTAGTCAAAATGAGAAGGGAATGAAAAGACAAGTTGTGGTGGGTCCCTTCCAAAAAATGGTTGTTTGGTGTAAAATCATTCTACAGGGTCATAGGTTGTCATGATGGTTCTCGTTTCCCTTGAAAGAGTATTTGGAGGACCAAGGTTCTATTGAGGATTTTGGGTGGTTGGTGGCCTTAGGAAATATCCTTACCATGGACAATATCTGAAAGCAGAATGTCGTTGAAGTTGATAGGTGTTGTATGTGCAAAAAAGAAAGGGGAGTCCATGGACCATCTTCTCCTTCACTGTGAGGTTACTTCTACCATTTGAAATGTTTTCTTCAATCAATTTGGGCTGTCTTGAGTTATGCCTAGACACGTAGTAGACTTGTATGCATGTTGGTGGATTGCTGGCAACGCTCGAAGTGCTGTTACGTGAAAGATGGTTCCTTCGTACCTTTTGTAGTGTCTATGGAGGGAAAGGAACGATATGTGTTTTGAGGATCGCAATAAGACTTTGGAGGAGATTAAGTCTTTATTTTTCATCACTTTGTATTTTTGGACAGCTGATTATGTTTCTCTTTTGGTGATTAGTTATTATGATTTTCTTGTTCTTTTTGCCCATTTTAGCTAGGTGGCTTCTCTTGTATGCTTCTTATGTACATGGGGGCACCCTACGCTTTTAATGATATCTCAATTACTTATAAAAAAAAAAAATAATGTCTTCCCAAAAAATTAAGGAATAAGCCAAATATACTTGTGCATGTCCATGTCAAATAACAGAACAACCTAACATCAAAAATTAAAATTTTGTTTTTTCATATGCAACATCTTCTCAACAACCAATAAGTAACTATCATCTTTAACAGGTTTCAACAGCTTCGCAAGCAGTAAATCAAACAAAACAGGTTCACCTGCGAAAAAAAAATTGCACATTTTATCTATTTTTTTTTTTTTAAAAAAAAAGACTAACATGTGATTATGGGCTCTCACCTTTTTCAAGGTGGGATTTTTGTGAGAAAAGATGTTAAGAGAAATAGTTAGTGCAAGCAAGACATTACAAGGGATTTGATCAACCTAGTGTGTAAAGGGGTAACACTTTAGCAACTAAAAGATCTAGGGAGAATAAAACAACCAATCAGTTGATCATCGTATAATCATTGAGGTGTCAGATAGGACCAGATAAATCTAGGGAGGTGTCAAGTAGGCTTTATGCCTCGTGCTTAGTGGATTGATGAGCAATGCCCTCAACATAGATCAAATCACCAACTCTTATGTTCAACATTAAGCTTCGAAGCAACAAATAACTATCAAACTATTTTATATACATACACAAAATTGGGCCTTCCACACATATTAAATCATGTGTGCATCAATGACTAGTATTATTGCTTCCTTAGGAACTAGCTCAACACAACCTTGAAGAACAATTTGAATTATTATAAAAGTGTGCATCAATGTATTGTTATCATTGTTACAACTAGTTACCCACAATTCAAAGATCCCTACTCAACTCTTACACTTTCCCCAGCAATCCGATAAACCCATCATTAACAATCCAAAACCCAGAAGCAAGGGAAGCAAAAACAGTACAAATAAATTACACAAGAAAGTAACAAGCTTCAACATGCCCACTATGCCAAATCTTGAAAGGGAAAATCTTTTTAACACAAAACAAATCAAAATTAGTCTCTTAAGACAAAAGAGCTTTGCAAATTTATTGAATGGAAAGCGAAGAACAACACAGGAATGGATAAGAATTATGGGATGTCCCAGGGCTTGGGCTCGGGGACGGCGACGACCATACCTTGGAGGTCATGGTTGAGGACGACCTGGCAGCCGAGGCGGGAGTGCTTGTTGAGGACGCGTGCGCGAGAGTTGCGCTTCAGCACGTACTCCTCGTCGTAGGAGCGAGGGGGGAGCTTTTCGAGCCATTCCTGGGCGATGCTGACCTCGCACTCGGCCGAGCAGGCGTCGATCTCCTCCAGGCGGTGGGAGGCCGGCTCGATCAGCCCGCAGTTGGTCAGGGCCTTCAGCAGGGTCTGCCCAGAAAGCCCCACTACCTCGCGCTTCTGGCCATCCGGGTCAATCGCGAAGATATTCACGATGCGATCCGACACTTTCTTTGAGGTGGATGTGGAGGTGGAGGTGGCGGTGGCGGTGGCGGTGGCGGAGGAGCGCGATATCAGGAGGGGTTTGGAGGGGATTCGGGAGGAGAGTCTCTGGAGGCTGCTTAGCCGTGATACCATCGCCATTGCTTGCGCTCTTGCTACCACGCTTCACAACTGCTGTTGCTTGTTGGGACTAAAGGGGAGAAATCTCCTGAAATTGAGTGTTTTTCAACATTGTTAATTTGTTATCATATTCTATTATTTCCCAATATAATTACCAAAACCTTTATTCAGCACCCAAAAAATAACAAATTAGTAGAAAATAAAAACATATATCCTAAACATTCCAAACTCTTGATCTCAAAGTTAGTTCTCAAATGATATGTCACCAGCTCATGATCATTTTATAAGTTGGTAACACACTTTCTAAAATAATAAATCTCATGAGATGACAACAAATCATTTAGAAACTTATTTTTTAGAAGAAAATATTTTAATGTGTAGCACTTCTCTTATATATATATATATATATATAGCTTGCCATTTTAAGGTAATTAAGTGGTATGAGGTAATTCACTATGAGCATTCTTTACTCCAAAAGGCATAACATTCCAGTCATAGTGACCAAAAGGAATGGTAAATGCAGTTTTATATTTATCTTTATCATCAATTTGGACCATCTAGATTTCTTATCGAACTTAGAGAATACTAGAGCCTCACTAAGACGATTGACTAGATCCTTCATATTAGGGATTGGATACCTAATCCATTCTAACACATCATTGATTTGTAATTAATTACCAACCTAGGGGTTCCTCTCTCAAGTTTAGCATTTTTCATAACATAGAAAGCAGCACAAGATCAAGGGGACTTGCTTTTGCGAGTGATTCCTTTAGCAAGCAAATCAGCAATTTTCTTTTGACAAAATTCCAAAGTTTAAGCATTCATTTGGATAAGCCTAGCTTTAGTAGGAATTTTGTTTTGAGAAAAATCTTTAATATAAGGCAAAGAAACAATGAGTTTTTTCTTGTGCCAAAAGCAGTAGGAAGGTTAGAACAGACGGTATCAATTATTAGAGTACTAAAAGCATTAATCTTTGACGTGTGTGTGAAAGATGCGATGACAAATAATTTTTATTATTTTTATATAAACAAACTACATTTTTTTTTCAACAACTATCTCATAGATGACCGTTCTAATCAACCATTGGGTTAGTCATTGTTAAAAAAAAAAAAGTATTCTACTAATTTTGCAAGAGCATCATAAATTACTATTTATGTCACCTACCCCTCGAAGTATTAATTTACAAAAGGGGCCTTCGATAGTATTGGCATTAAAATGGACAAAAAAGGATTCGGCTTACATGCTGCTATTAAAATAACATGTATGATGTAGTTTAATCAACGGTTAAGACTAAACTACAGCATGTAAGCCGGATTCGACAAAACAATGGCATATGCAACGTATTTTGGATTTCAAATATCAAAATTTTCTTAAATTACTGTTTGCAAAGACACTTCAAACTACCGATTTGTGACACTTGGTTGGCAGCATCAAATTGTCATTTTGTTGTAATTTGGCGGCTCTTATCAATGATGGTGTCAAAATATACGAAAAATGGCTTAAATCATCTCGATTTTGGAAGAAAATGTAACCATTTTTTTAAAAAAATTGAACCAAAATAAGGGTTTGAGGGGTTGCCGACCACTAAGTAGTGGTTCATAACCTCAAAAGCTTGTAGAGCAGCCATCATCAGTTTTGGGATGACTGAACTACCTCATGATCGACCAATTTTTAAGAGTCTTTTTATGATGGTCTAATTAAGGGGATGTTCATTCACCCCTAAAAACAAGGGAGAAGGATCCTCTCCATTTTTCACTTGAAATGGAAATGGTTCATTTAGTATACTTAAGAGGGCAATATTGTCAATTTAATTTTTGAACAAATTTTTTTAGACAATTATGCCCTTCTAAATGCACTTAATGGAGATTATCCGTTTCCCAAAACAAGAGATTATCGCTCCACGGTCCACAGGCTTAGGCCTTGGGCTGCCCGCTACTTTGAAATTTTTAACAATTGGTAGAGGGCTCCTCCATTCTATATTTATGTTTTGGGCCCAAAAAAAAATATAGATAGGACCTTGGCCCTTAAAAGAAAGTCCAAACAAGCCCAAAAGTTGGAATACATCCCAGAATTTGACGCAGCCAAAAACTCTTATAATACGGCAGCTCATCTTTTGGCAAAACTGGCTCTTCAAGTCCCTAATGAATAACTCAATTGGCTGTGAACCACGTCTCATAAAGCGGAGGTTACTAATTCAAATCCTCATCCCCCTTCCCTTTTGTGGACATGTCAAAAAAGAGGAAAAAAAAAAAAAAAAAAAATGAAGCTCTTCAAAGCTCATCTTTTGGCAAAACGACTCTACAACAAGTTAGAGAAGAAATTTGAATGGAAGATTGTCATTCACTCATCTGTTTCTCAATGATGTTGTAATTTCATAGAGTTGTAGTATTTGATTTGGTATTATTGAAAGTCGAATACTCAAATTTTCATAAATAAATAAATAAATAATCATTTTGTAGGTCAAGACACCAAATAAAGGGTTTGTTTTTTTAAAAAAAATTACTCATTTTTCAATTATAAATGGCATTCCCTTATTTATTATTAAACATAATAACTTTAATATTATTCTTCTGAGTTTTTATTATGGAGAATATTATGCACCCTGATGTTTTAATTTTTTTTTTGATAAACCTGATGTTTTAATTATGCTTATACGAATGCCAATACAAGAAATGGCTCTAAATTCTGTAATTTAACAAGTGATTGATTTAAAAATTGAAATATATTTTGAAAAACAATTACTCATTGTTTTAATCTTCAAACTTGATACATTTTTCATTCATGTTTGACCCATCCATAAAAATTTCTGGTTCCGTCGTCCCTAAACACACCCCAATCTCCTCCGCTAGCTCCACCATCTCCAACTTACTAAAAGGGTTAGCCTTCTTGTGGCTAACATGAATTTGTCCCTTCTCTGTCAGCATGTCAATTGAACTCTTCAAGAATCCCCTAAACAACTTCCTGTGAAGCCTTACAAAATAATAATAATAATAATTTTAGAGAAGAAGTAGGAAAAAAAAAAAAGGCTTAATTACTTGATTTGGCGCTTATGATGTTCTGGACAAATGAAGACAATCCTGTCGAACAATTTCAAATGAAAGAAAGGGTGTCGGTTCATAGAATGGGCATCCACATCATGCAAAACAGTACATCCTCTCTCCTCTAGCTCTTTCAAATTGGCCATGGCATTCGAATGTTTATTCATCAACACCTCTTTGGTATATATATATATATATATATACATATACATGTCAAACAGCTCCCAGTTAGAAAGAACTCCAAAAATATATGTAAACAAACGACATACTGTGTATTAAAGACAGGGATAAGGATCCACTGCAATTCCGCTACCTAAATTACTAATAATTTGAACATGTGATAAAATATATTTCGGACAACCCAAAATTTATTTGGACATGTGAATTTTAAATGGGATCTCTCATATTACCGGTCGAAACTCAAATTATTAATAATTCAGATAAATAATTGTTGTGAATTTCGACCAACTTATACCTTTGGAATAAAAAGAGGTGGCAGTGATGTTGGCGGCAGTGCCAAATGCTTTTGCTAAGCATGTAGCAAAAGAGAAATCTCCCTCACCCACAAGCAGTATTTGATGAGAGCTGCAGTAATGTTCTACCAATTTCTCTGCTCCATTGCTATCTAAGCTACAACACTCACCCATTTGATTCTCTTTAAATGTAGAAAAAAAATGTTCAATTTTTTTCTGTGAAGGTTAACATGTCGATATGTGGGGATATATATAGGAGGAGCCCTTGTGTGCCGTTGGATTGAATGAGCATTGGAACTATCATTCAAAGTTTAAAATCATCCAAAGAAATTAAAGTAATTGGATGGCTCCTCGTTTTGATCTTTCCCCATATATGGGCACATTAATGTTTGTTTTACTGACGTTTGTTGTTCATGCTGCCTCTTTGAATTCAATTCATGGTTTGGCCCTTTTTGGGCATTTGTCGTTTTTGTCTCTTTGTTTGCCTAGCAAGGGAGGAAGAAAAAGAACATGGCAAATGCCAAAATGGTATATTTGGTTGAGTTCCCTCTTGCTGAAAACTTTACTTTAAATTCATGAAGTACCATGAGTTTTGTAAAAATTCCTCAAATTTTAAAAACTCCCAACTAACCCCTTAAACTTTTAATTTGATTCAATTGACTCTTCTGTCAGATTCAGCCGTTAACCCCCTAATGAAAATGACTAAAAGGCCAAATTACCCTTTGATTTTTTTAAAATTTTTAATTTGAAATTAAGGGTAAATTTGGAATTTTATAAAAAAGAAGTGGTATAAATGTCATTTTATTATTTTTAACGTTTAAAATCTGACGGGAGTACATTACATCAAATTGAAAGTTCATAAGGTGAAATTGATAATTTTTGAAATTTTGGAAGATTTTCTCACAATACGTAGTAGTTCAAGAATTTTAAGTGAAGTTTCCCCTAAAAAAACAAAACAACAAAAAAATAAAGCCACTAAAACAAGTCAGATCAACAGGGGTGAAGAGTAGTATTACTCTTTGTTAATGTATTTGTTTTGGGAACAAGAAAACAAAAGATGAAAAACAAAGACACCAATAAACATATGGCACACATTGCTTGTAGTTACATGCTTCTTCTTACATGCTACATTTTATGTTCCAACCTCATGCCCACTTCTACATAAACGTATTTATTCTTTGCGGGTGTGAGGCACACGAAATAGGATCTTTTCCATTTCAAGTAAAATAGAAAAAAAATTATTTTATGGTCGATATTTTATTTTGTTTCATCTGACGCTATACTTCATATGATAAGTATGTTGTTGCATCATTTAAAAGTTTTAAATGATGTGATGTCATATACACACACCCTACATTGTTTGTAGCTACAAGCTTCTTCTTACGGGGCGCACGAAATAAGATCTTTTCCATTTCAAGTGAAACATAAAAGAATCATTTTATGGTCGATATTTTATTTTATTTCATCTAACGTTATACTTCACGAGATGAATATGTTGTCACGTCATTTAAAACTTTTAAATGATGTCATATCATATACACCATTATATGAAACAAAATATAATTTTAAGAGTTATATTATTGTACTTTATTTCACTTAATTGTTTACAAGTAAGAGAGAGATGAGGGATTTAGAGCACATCCCTAGAATTTATATTCTTGCATTGTGATGCACCCAAGCCAATGAAATTGTTGGTTGCTTTTACCCAAAGTCTGTAAAAGAGGTTTGCACCTGAACTTCTTCTATACCTTTGGCCTTGCAATTTTACAAATTAAACAAGCGTTTTTAAATTAAATTTTGAAAAAGTATCTTGTTTGAGATTGCAATTTTGCAGATTAAAACACAAGGTTTTTTAAATAAAATTTTGAAAAGTATCTTGTTTGAGAGTGTGTTTGATAATAATGTTGGTTTAAAAACGCGGAAAATATGTAAGATTCTTAAAACGAGAAAGTGGTGTATTTTTTAAAAATGTAGGATTTTAAAGGTCGAACTGTAATATTATCACACACTTAACTATGATTTTAAACATTGCATTTTCATTAACCGTGTTTTGAAACCGTTATTTTTTTTTTAAACCACACATTTTGAAATCACTAAACACACTAGAGTCCGTTTAGTTTTGCAATTTCGCAGGCCCAAAGTGCGATTTTAAACTGAATCGTGAAAAGTATATCGTTTGAGAGTGCATTTTTAAAAAATTACAGTGTGTTTTCAAATCACAGGCTTTGAAATTGCTATTTTGTTTTAAATCGCACGTTTTGAAACTGCAAATCCAAATAGCAAAGTTTACCGCAAACGTACATCAAAATTTACCTTAATTATTATTATTATTTTGTCTGGTTTGTGTGAGTATATATATATATGTGTGCTGTTCTTGTCGAGTGTATGATTTAGGCATTTTATATTAGCTCACCAAACAAGAAACCTAAGATGGACGAAAGGTATCAGATGCATAACCAAAAACCAAAGATACAAGTTTTCCATATATATATATATATATATTGATGATCATGCATTCATTCACCCATTAACCACAACAAAGAAAGAAAGACAGAAAGAAAGAGTGAGTCAACCAGCCGGGAAAAAGAAAGTGCTAATTAATTAATTATATAAAAATGGAACAGCTCCAACGGTCTTCTTCTTCTTCGGCTAAATCATCTTCCAAAATCAACGGGAAGGTTGTCATTATCTCTGAAGGCCAATCGGCTCCTGGAAATTCACTTTTGCTTCGGATCTATAGTTGCACTGAAGACACCCCAGGTTATTTACTTCTTTTTAATCATTTCTTCTTCTTTCATAATTTTATCCTAAATAAATGGCTTCTTTCATTTTTTTTTTTTTGGGGATAAAGATCCTGCAATTAAATGTCTGAATTGTACGACAAAGATGAGGTTGTAGCCAGTAGGGCAAAGATGAGGTTGTAGCCAGTAGGGCAGGGACGGAGCCAGAAAGTTTTTTGGGAGGGGCCAACCCCCACCTTTTTTTAATTAAAAAAATATATATTTTGCTTGTTTTTTATGAACTAAAGACTACCTCAAACTGTAATTATTGAATAAAAATTAAAAAAAATATTGCAATTTACAATTAAATAACTATTCTTAATTAAATAACAACTAAATAACTATAATTCTCACCGTCCCAACTTGCCTTGGTGCGCCCATTCCCACACTTAAATTCTCACACCCACACACACAATGCAGAGCAGTGATTTACATAACACTGGCGTGCATGAACAGTTATGCACGCCAGTGTGTGTGTATATATATATATATATACTGTTTAAATAATTATTTACGGCAAGTCTAGCAAGAGACAAGAAAATTGAAACTTGAAAAAATAAACAATAAAAAGTCACTGCCCACTCTTGTCTCTTATCATGTGTGTGCCCATTTACTCTCATTTCCCAAACCACAAAACAAGTGAATATCGATATCTTTTCTCTCTAATTCTAGAAATTTTGAAATGCAGGTTTTGCGTGGGTAAGGTCGTAAGGGCCAAAAAAAAATAATAATAATGGGTATGGCCCAAAAATATTTAAGAATAGGGCTAAAAATTTATACCGGAGAGGGCCAAAAAATTTAAAAATGGGGCCAAAAAGTTTTTGGTAGGGGCCTGAGGCCAAATGACTAAAATTAAAATTTTACTCTTTTTTTAACTTACAATTTTTTTTTTTCCTTTTTTTTGGGGGGGCGGGGGGTTGGGGGGATGGCCTATGCCGGTCCCCCTCCCTCCGTCACTGCTATAAAGCCTATATGTCCATCTATCCTAGGCAGCTCGAACTACAGAGCCTATTTGCTAGGGACAGGTAAGACCTACAACCCTCCTCTCGCAATTTAGATAGCCAATTGCAAGGGAACTATATATATTTGAGATTTGGCTTACATGCTGTTATTTTAATAATAACATATAAGCCGAATCCATATATTTGGATAATCTACAACCTATAATCTAGATACATGAGGCAAGAAAAAAAAAGGAAAAAAAGAAAAAAAAGAAGAAAAAGAATAGTTTTAAACAAACATCTATAGTCTTCATGTCAAAAGCGTGAGAGAACCCACAAATATTAATTCAGTGTCTAATGAGAAATATAATATTTTAAGAGTTTTGCTGTAAATTACATTTTTATCCAACAACTTTGATCTGGTAGTTCCAACCTACCCCTGGATTAGTCCCTATTAAAACGAAAAACAAAAAATATTTAAGGGTTAATTGAGACTGGTAATTCAGCATTGTAAGATAATTACAAGATAAAAATATAGTTTCTAGCATTTCTAAAAAAAAAAAAAATTTCAAAAGTTATTGGACCTTGCCATATTAACTTTGTGGGAAGTTTGTATGGTATGTAGCATTACTCTTATCTAATAGCGTTGCTTATAAGAGTAGTGCTATAAATCATATTTTTCTCTCACAACTAACCCACAATGCTGATAGGACAGTCTCAATTATGAACCAACACTCGGATCAGAAATTGTTCAAAAAAATTAAAAAAAGTGATATATAGCAACCAATACTCTTGCTTCTGATGCATTATAGTTCTATAATTCGTTCATATGACATACAGCAGAATCTGGCGAAGGGAAGTTCAGTGAGGAGGCATACCTCAAACATGGAGAAAGCAACGACTTTGATGGCATGAAAACCACAACATATAAAGTGAAGTTTCAAGTGAAGCCAGACTTTGGAATTCCAGGAGCTTTGGTCATTAAAAGCCAACATAAGCATAAACTCTTCCTTCAGTCTGCAACTCTTGAAATCATCAACCAGAATATCCACTTCAACTGCAACTCCTGGATATACCCTTTCAAGAACACAAATGCAGATCGAATTTTTTTCTCGAACACAGTGAGTGATTGAACACGTCTCTTGCTTCCGCTATTATTCTCGTATTTTATTTTTTCACAAACTTCAACATGGTATTTCAACAGACACAAATTTGATTTATTAGACTTGTGTATATATATACACTCTTAGATGCTATATAATCAAACAACCAAAGTATGATGTTGGTATCTCAGAGTTATCTTCCAAGCCAAACGCCAAGTGGTCTAAGGGGACTGAGGATGAGAGAACTTGGACGATTGAGAGGAAATGGAACTGGGGAGAGGAAGGAATGGGATAGAATCTATGACTATGACTGCTACAATGATCTTGGCAATCCTGATAAAGGTAGAGAACATGCGAGGCCTGTCTTAGGGGGACCTCTGCATCCATATCCTCGCAGGGTAAGAACAGGTCGACCCCCGAGCAATCAAGGTATACAACTTCCCTCATCTCATTAGGAGTTTTGAATTCGAATCCTAACTCTACACCTTATCTCCTATTTCAATTAAATTAGTCAACATATTGTGTAGTCCACAGAGAACCCTAATCTGTTCTATTAAAGTTGGCACACAAGGTAGAATTAACTTGTTAAGCCAAAAAAAAAAAAAAAGCAAGGGAGAGGGTTCCTTGAATTCATGTCGCACCATATATTGGCTGTCATCACTAGATAGGTTTCAGATATTGATCATGTTCCATCTCTACCATGGCTCAAAATTTGACAAACCCAATATTTTTCTTTTTCCTTTTTCTTCTTCATGACTACCTTGCAGATCCTCTAACTGAGAGCCGTCCGGAGAAAGGAAAGTTAGACATATATGTTCCTTCGGACGAGCAGTTAAGCCCCAAGAAGCTGTCTGAGTTGATATCAAATGCAGTCCAGGCTACTCTACATTTCCTTATCCCTCAGACAGTCCAAGATTCTAGGAGTTTTAGTTCATTTGAAGAGACAAGCAGCATCTTTTCTGGAAAAAGAAGCCAAGTAGCGGAGAAATGGGTTAAAGAGACATTAAAGAAAATGGTACCAGATAAGCTTTACAAAGAAGTTATTCATGCAAGCAAGAAAAACCCATTGAAGTTTCCATTGCCTCAAATTATTGCAGGTGAAGTGCCCACTGTCAATTTATACTCAGTGCAACACACAAAATTTCATTTTCATTTTCAGTTTTGCTTTCTATTTTCAGAAAACCAATTGGCATGGCTGGATGATCAGGAGTTTGGGCGCCAAATGCTTGCTGGAATTAATCCAACACGTATCAAGTGGTTGAAGGTATCTACTACCCTTATGGGCCAGGGTTAAGCAATTGTCAGCTCAGGTCATGGCCTAGATCAGAACCACCATGCCATTCCCACACTTATCTTCCAAAAAGATTAAGAAAAAGAAATGCTAGGACCTTGGCGTTAAGTTTTATAGGAATCCAAGGGTTTCTATTGATTGAAAATCAGAAAATCAAAGGAACTGATCACTTTGAGGGATCAAACCTCCAATTGATCGCTTCAAGGGGATCAATCTTCCATTGCCTCATGCAAAATTATGTTTCTTCTTCACTGAATTGCCATACGACATCTAAATTGAATTCATAGCATAAAGCAAGACTTATTTAGATAAGAAAATCAAGGGTTTAGCTTACTAGGCAATAAAATATTAGGGAAATAGAATCAAACTATGTTGATACAGCTTATTTAAGTCGTACGAGCACATATCTGTGCAAAATATAGATGTGGTTCAATACAGTAGGCAGGGTACTCTGAAGGGATCCGGCTTATGTGTTGTGGTAAAAAAACTACAGCAAATCTCTAGTAAAACAACTAAGGGTCTAGATTTAATCAAACAAAAATTTCAACCAAACATTGTCATTCTTAAACATCATAAGCAAACATTTACTTAAGCCGTTTTCAATGGAAAATGGTAGGGATGCTTTTTGAGGTGCAGCGGGTACTCTGTGATGGCTGAGTTTCTTGATGTTTTCAAATGTTTTTATTTATATGACTTGACCTTGCAGGACTTTCCACCAAAAAGCAAAAAAGGAATGTCTAGTTCAATAACGATATCACACATAGAGCACAGCCTTGATGGCGTGCCTTTTCATGAGGTAACCAATATTATTGCTTTTGCTTTTGCTCTCTTTCTTCACCTTCTCCCACCCCCCTCCCCCCGGTGAGAATACTACCAACCAATAATGTATCATCACTCTGCTTATCAAAGAATCTACTGATTTCATTTGAAAGTAAAATTAACTAATTATTGAAAAAGACATTCAAGTCATGTTTAACGACAGTTTTCCGGCCTCGTCTTCCTCCTTTCTGACTTCCAATAAATGTCACAGGCCAGAGGTAGTATGGTCATCTTGGATCACCATGACTACCTAATGCCATTTTTAAGCAGAATAAACAAAGAGGGTGTTTGTGTTTATGCATCTCGAACACTACTATACTCAAGGAGTGATAGCACGCTAAAGCCATTAGCGATAGAACTTAGCTTGCCTGGCTGCTCTTGTGGCAATCAGCAGATCAATAGGGTGTTTGTTCCAGTAAGTGAGGGCACTGAAGCAGCATTGTGGCAGCTTGCTAAAGCTCATGTTGCAGCCAATGACTCTGTTTATCATCAACTAATCAGCCATTGGTGAGTTCAACAATTCTGTGCACTCAAGGGAATCCAGATTCCAAAGTGTTTTAGGGCAGTACCTGCTCACATAGTAAAACTTTTGTTATATTAGTGTTACATATTTCAATTTAATGGTACAAAATTGTAAGACATGCATGTTAAATCACCACTTATTTATAAACTTAATTAACCTTGTTACACTTCTCTACATGTTTAGATTCAAACTCTCCATCAACAAGTGAGACCTAACACAAAATCATTGCTCTTTTCAAAAACTTAAGATTACAAGAAAGAGTAGATTTAATCATTTAATTATTATTTTAACAATACAAACCATTTAACAGTTTCTACATTTACACTTATCTATCTAAATGGTGTGCTGTGCTATTGGGCAGCCAAATAGTTGGTAGATCTTTGATCCCTCATTGTACCTGGTGCCAAGTATAATGGTTAATACTATCACGTCAAGATTGTGAGATAAGTATAGAATAAAAATATAATTATCATTATTCTTTCTAATATCATATTTGTGACAAGAAATATTGTTAGTGGTTGCAATTTGATGCACTTTTTCAGGTTGAAAACCCATGCAGTAGTCGAACCATTCATCATTGCCACTAGAAGGCAGTTGAGCGAGATGCACCCAATCCATCGTTTACTGGATCCTCATTTCAAAGACACCATGCACATAAATGCATTGGCTCGGAGCATCCTCATTAACTCTGGAGGTATCCTTGAGAAAATATTGTTTTCTGGCGAAATCTCCATGGAGTTGTCTTCTAAGCTTTACAAGGAGTGGAGATTTGATGAGCAGGCCCTTCCTGCTGATCTACTCAAAAGGTATTTCTTTAAATTAATATTGATTTTTATGTGTGCAAGGTAAATTGTCTGGATAATTTACAAGAAATTCAGAAGTGGGACATAGAATTATTGTTATTATTTTTAGAATTATTATTATTATTATTTTTTCGATATTCTGATATTAGAACTTCATGGCAAATTTCCTCTAGAGGTTTGGTCCAATCAGATCCAAATAGTCCCACCGGAGTTGAGCTCCTCTTCGACTATCCCTATGCAGTAGATGGACTTGACGTATGGACTGCCATCAAGACATGGGTCACAGATTTTTGCTCCATCTTCTACAAAGATGATGACTCTGTCAAGGCTGACTCAGAACTCAAAGCATGGCGGAAGGAAATTCGAACAGTAGGTCATGGTGATAAGAGTTATGCACGGTGGTATGAAATGACAACTTGCTCAAACCTAATACAGATTCTGACAATTCTCATATGGATCACCTCTGGCCTCCATGCTGTGGTGAACTTCGGGCAATACGCATATGCTGGCTACCCGCTAAATCGTCCCGGACTATGTCGAAAGTTCATTCCAGAGGAAGGAACATTCGAATTTGCTGAGTTCCTAAAGGATCCAGACCAATACTATCTTAAGATGTTGCCTGAAAAATTCGAGATGAGCATTGGTGTAGCATTAGCGGATGTCTTATCACGGCACACATCAGATGAATTGTACTTGGGTCAGAGGCCATCAGAGTGGACAGACAATGAAGAGGTTCAGCATAAATTTGAGAAGTTCAATGAAGAACTTCAAAAGATAGAGAAAAAAATCAAGGCGAGGAATAGGAATCCTGAGCTCAAGAACAGACAAGGTCCTGCCAAAATTCCATACAATCTTTTGTATCTTGATACATCAAATATTGGATCCAAAGAGGGCATCACAGGAAAGGGGATTCCTAACAGCATATCCATTTAACATGTTATGAAACATATCCTTTATATTTGTATAACCTTAAATCAAAACAAATGAAGTCCCACCCCCAATGTGTTACTCTAGCTCTACAGGTTTGCAGGTCAAAACCTGGTTATAATAGTTGCCCTAGCACTCATCCAATCAACATCGGCCTGGGACGGCAAAAGGTGCATTATCAACTTTCCCAGGATTGCCCAGCACCATATCAGCAACCATCTCAGCAGTTCCCAAAGCCTGGAAATTGGACCAAAATGATGAATAAGCTTTACAATTATGACATATTACTTCACTGAGAGGAAATGGAATACACAATGTGTTATAGCATTTGCTAAATACAGCTTAACTTTTTACACAAAATCAGTCAATTTAGCTTTACCCCCAGCAACAACATGTAATGGAAGACTAATAAAATCTGCATACATACAGGGCAATTTATCCTTTTGCAAGTCCTTTGATTTCCATGCATTCTTTAGCACAATAAGAGTATGAAAATTACCAAAGAAAGTCCTTCTCCTTCATGCCCAGTTGCAAGGAATACATTTGACAAGCCAGGCACAGGCCCAATCACTGGCCTCCCATCAGGCACTAGACAAGCAAATGATATTTGTCATTGCAGATATTCAAATGCCAACTATTTAAAAATAATTCACTGTTCCACAGGATTTTAAATCATATTGGGACTCACTATAAGGGCGTAATCCTACTCTCACTTTTCTGCTCTTAATAAAATCAGAAAGGGGCAATTCTTTTAATGTGGGAAAGAATTCCCCAGCCCGCTTCCATATATGAGTGATGATGGGCTCATCCACTTCGGAGTTGAACCCTGAAAACTGGCGGCTGCTCCCTGAAAAGACAGATATTCGATTGGGGGTTTTGTCACAAAAATATAGAATACTCAACAGCGAGGAAAGTAAATTAATAAAGATTGAAGGTGAGACTGGAATTTCTACCAACAGCCAGCATGATTGATAGGATTCTTGAGGGTTCTAGAATCCTCTCTTTGGCTTGGTCCCTACGCTTAGCTTAGTTACTACGTTAATTTCCTTCTATGGATTGTTTCTTGCAAGTTACATATTTTCTTAATTACTCTTGAATTCATATTTCCATATTTAGCTTAATTTTTCCCATATAAATGCTGTAAATGCTGTATGGCAAAATCATCAAGGAAAATTACCTTTGCTTAAGGCAAGAATAGGAGGCCCGATCCCCTCGAAGTGATCATTATATTCTCTTTTCCTCAGTTATTTTTCTGATTTCTTGTAATAGATCCCTTGGATCCTATCAATGATCTATTGCACAGCCATAAATCTCTGAGGGCAGACTAGTAAAAGAAAAGAGTACAGAAAGTTTTGCCAGGAAAACACACTCCCAGCTTAGGTCTACTAAATGCATGTTTTGGCAACTTAGCATTGAAACACCATCAAGTATGAGACTCTTGGGCTCGTCATCCACCCATAGTATATGTAGTATCTAGCTGAATGAATCTTAAAGCTCAGAACAAATGAGAAGTGCTCCTTCTTATTTTTATGTAAAAAACAAAAAAAAAGGAATAAAAAGCAAAACAAAACAAAAAATGTGCTGAACGATACAGGTAAATGTTATTTCAGTTAATTATTCATGAAATAATATGACTGAAATAACGTCTTATAGCCTTAAGGCCAAGACTGGAAATGCAAAACCATTGCAATTGAATGGAGAAGTAACTCTAGAAGAAAGAAATAAAAGTAAACAAATACAGAACTGAAAGTTCTGTCCACCATGTAATGATAAAAGATATAAAAATCATACCAAGAACAAGGTTCCCCATAGCATCCATTGTGGCTGTCATTGAAACAGACAAGGCTTGCCCATGATCAAGTGGTCCAGAAGCTGAAATGGTTTGATGATTGACATAGCCCGCCTCCATTAGACCATGATTCAGTTGAAGGGCATTGAAATTTTCAAGCACAAGGAGGTGACCCTATCATGCAGATTAAAGGAAAGGTGGGGTGTCACACAAAAACACAAGCTACTAGTTTAACTCATTCAGTAGGAAAGAGCGCATTAAAAAGTTTGTAAATGGAATAGTATCTTCACTTCAACAATAAAAAAAATCACTAATATCACCTTATGACATCTGAGCCTCCCATGACAAATGCTGACATTGGATTCACACAAACACATCATTATTTTTGTCTTGCTGGAAACTTCACTCGTTCCCATGTCACAAGGACTGGGACACACAAGTCAAGTGTTCATGTGGTAACAGGTACATATGTGCACAAGATCTTAGAACAACGAAACAATTCATATTAGCAAAATGTTACATACTTCCACTCAAACTCAGATGATGATGCACATGTTACATACTTCCACTCAAATTAGAAATTTTTATGTAATAGTAGAACTTTATCAGAGAAGTACCCGAGGGATATTTTCTTAAGTATGAAAGTCCATTATTTCTAATTACATGTTTGAACTTGGGAATACCAGAAATGCATCTAACACACCCATACCCATGGTGTGTAATGTCATGTCTGACATGAGTACTTTGTTCGTTGTGATGGGTTCAAGAAACTTGACCTCTATCTCGCCACAATACAATAACAGAGAACATGAAAAGGAAAGGAAGGAAAATTATGAGGTCAAAATAAGCGCACAGAAGGAAATATATATGCAAGGAAAGTGAGATCTTGGAAATTAAGAGTGAAAATAAAATAAACCAAGGTTTCATTTTATTTTATTTTGTGAGTTAACCAAGGTTTCAATTGAATGCTTGTAACTTATGCTAAAAACTTTGTACATGACTTGTCTCAGAAGTTTTACACTTAAAAAATGACCTATTTCAAAACTAAATTTTTGGTGGGCCAATAAAAGAAGTTTCTGTGATTCTCCATCCTTTACTCCTCACACAAACCATATGAGCAAAGTAAAAGAAAATTCTTAATTCTACCCCCCTTTCCTCTTCCCCCTAACCAAGTGCAGTATAGATGACATCAGTCAAAATAAACTAAGGATTAAGCTGTGCAGCAACAAGTCAGTACATTTGAACTTACCTTTCGTGGCTTTACAGGGACATCCAACAAAATCTCTGATTCTCTAAGCAATTCATGCATTAAAGACCCACTCCAACAACCAGCTGCAACTATAACAGCCTTCTTACTGTACACGGTAGTTTTGGAAGTAAGAACAGCGTTGACCTCCTCATGGCTACCAGAACTGAGTATGTAAGAATATGTAGTTAGCCTAACAGCCAGTATCACCTCCATGCTGCATTTTCCACTCATGGCACTAGTTTCAAATGCATGTTATAATGTGACAACAAACCTTAATAAACATGTCACTGGGTCATGATAGAACTCCGCATATCTGCCTTTTGATGCAAAATGTCTGTTGGCCTACATATTAACCATATCTATCTATATAAATTATACTGTGTATGAATGGCAGATAATTTATCTTGATTAAAAAAAAACAAGAAAATGTTTGCCATATGGTCAAAAGTACAAAATATATATATATATTTTTTGATAAGTAGGCGAGAATACTTACCACTATACAACAACGACTTGTTCAAAAGTACAAAATAACTTACCTTTTCAATAAATGCAACAGTACGTTGAGCATCCAATTGGCAGTCATCAGGAAGAAAGGCAGCACTACTATCTTCTCCAACCATAAGGGCAGGTTCCTCTTGAAGTAAATCATGGCCAGACAGGTACTCTGCTTGCAATCCAGCTTCAGATAACTGCTGCACCCTCCTTTTTAATAAATCCGAATCTCCAGGAGTTCTACCAATTAATAGGCTTCCTATAAAGTTTAGTACCATATCATCCCATAGTTTTAATATTTGACCTTTTGTATCTCGAAAAAGAAAAAAAAAAAATTACTAAAATAATCCCACAATTTTTTAAGAAGTTTGTGATATCTACAGCAGCAAAGCGATTTCTGCTTGCGGACTTCCGTTGTGCTCGGTAAGCAATAGAAAAAGTAAGGTAGGTTGTTTGTTCTCTGATCCACACCTTATCTGTTCTATGAATGTTTAGGTAATGTTTGCACCATGGATGATGTTTGGGTGAAGAATTACTGAAAATAAAAAGAATGGCCATTCTGCTTGCAATCCAGAATGGTCATGGAGGATGGATGATGCTACACATGTCAAAATAAAAAGAAAAGAGTCAAATAAATTCATAGCATTTATGATATTTTGAAGCACAATGGCCATTCGACAAGATTTAGATATCTAATTTATTTTGTAGGTACTCAGAACTGACTTTGAGGGAAAAAAAAAAAATAGTAAAATTTAAAAGGCCTATGCGTAGAATGGACATAACTGAATGCTATGGCAATCAGAATTGCATACAACAGTCTAAACTCACTTCCCAAAGAAACTATAAACTAAGATTTTTTTCTTTTCTTTTTGGTGTGTGTGTGGAGGTTGAAGCATCAGAGGAATTTGTAATCTGAAAACAGTTAAGAGTTTGAATACCTGTCTTCTTCCAACCCAACACTTCTAGAGGATTCAACCCTTGATCATGTATGCTGTCTGCCAACATCTTCCACAATTCATGACTTCTCATTGCTAGCTCCCATTTATCACTTCCAGGTGTTTTGTGTACCTTCCATATATAGCCCTGCCCTACAACAAGCTCAAATGCCAAACCAAAAGGTGGAGAAATTAGTAAGGGCGGAGAAAGAAGACAAAAAAAGAAAAAAAAAAATAGATGCACTAACGGAATAAACATCCTAAACACTTCAAATTCTCATACAATGACGTGAGTGTTTCACATTTTCCTGAATGAAATGAAAGTTGTGATCAATGAGAATGATTTCAAGCAAAATTTAGAAATACAGTAACCACACAACTAACATAAACAATCTTTTGCTTAATTTTCTATGCAATACTAAAGATAAAGTTTTCGAGTTTCCAAATGCACACATTTTTTAGAAATGCTCAATCATCTCAAATTTTCAATACAACTCTTCAACTTTACCCTCTCAAGTTTTCAAATTCTTCCTAGGCTTTTTCTTTTATATTAATAGTAAAGGGTATTGTGGGAAAGTGTAGAAACTTTTTGATTTGATTTCTGGACCAAGGGAGGGAATATAAGTCATCATATTTGTTGTTTTTTTAAGCAAGATCTATTAATTATAGTATATTCCAATCTTTACTCTAATACACCCTTAGTTTCTCATTCTAAAGGAACAGAAATGTCACAACTACATTGAGTCTAATTGTTGTCGAAACCCTTCTTAATTATTTTACTTATATATCAATGCAGGGATGAAACTAGAAAGTTAATTTTAGGGGGGGTCAAACTATAGTAATTTTTTTTTTTTTGAGGAGCCAAAGTAAAAAAACAGGACCTAAAATGTGTTTTTTGTAAACAAATTTAAAAGATAAAAAAGGCATTTTTTTTGAACAAAAAATTTTTGCTCTCCGTCACGATATAAATGAATGATTGGGAAATCGAGGAAGTAGGCGGCGTGTGTGTTTGTGAGAAAGTGTTCTAAAGAGAGCCATCAGTTTTTTCAATTTTTTCAATGTCATGAAAGATGTGTTATTTAGGATTTTTCTATGTTGAAGCAAAATCATTCAAGATTTGATCCGAAGATGGGAAACAAGGCATTTGTTTTGCCAAGAGGAGCAGAGGAACCTATCGAGTGGTGCTTTTGAGCAAGCCAAGCGTGATGTGACAAAGGTCAACGGTGGAAGAGTTGGTTAGGGGAGAGAAGCTGAGAGATTTTTATAGGACATTTAGGTCTAGGGATTTAGTGTACATTGCACAGAGGCGTGCAAACGGCCATAATAGATTTTTGGAGTCATTGGAGTATGGTGTAGGGGGCCAGCAGTTTTTGGAGTCATATATAGTTCCGAAATGGGGGTATTCAATGGAATATATTGTTTACCAGTACATGATTGGGAAATACATATTATCACCTCTTTTTTGGAGATGTTAAGAGTAAGGCAAGGAGATCTGAATAGAATATGTTGGATCCCTTCCAAAGGGAGCAATTTGAAGTAAGGTCATACTATCATATGTTAACCATACTTATTGGTTCCCCTTTTCCATGGAAGAATATTTGGAGAATTAAGGTTCCTTCGAGCATTCTTTGTGTGGACGGCAGCATTAAGAAAAATACTGACTTTGGATAACCCGAGGAAGAGGAACATCATTATGGTAGATTGGTATTGTACGTACAAGATGAGTGAGGAGTCCATTGATCACCTTCTTTTTCATTGTGAAGGAGCGAGAGATTTATGGAGCTTGTCTTCCAATTTGTTTGGTATTGTTTGGGTTATGCCTAAAAGAGTGAGAGGGTTGTTGGTGAGTTTGGGAGGTCGGCAGGACATTGCAACATTTTGAAATTTTGCAGGTTGGCTCCTTTGTGTTTAATGTGGTGTATTTGGAAAGAACGGGATGCAAGGAGCTTTGAAGATCAAGAGATGTCAGTAGTAAAGCTTAAAAAAAATCATGTTCAATTCCCTTTACACATGGATAGCAGCAAGTAATAGTTTTTTTTTTTTTCCTAACTCTCCTGAGATTTTAGACGTTTGTTCTTCATTTTCTCCTTAAAACGAGTTCTCTTGTGTACTTCATTTGTACTGAGAGTTGCACCCCTAAACAATTGATAATAAAATTTGAATTACTCATAAACAAAGAAAAATCCAATCTTTAATCCATTTGTCGAAATGATATATATATATATATATATATATATATATATATATATATATATGAAACCCAAAGAGTTGGTACTGTATAAGGACGTGGTTCTCTTGTTCTTTCCTCTGTCCACCTTTTCTCGATAAACAAACAGAGCACAAGGAAAAAGATCCGGATAAAGGATCGGAGAGTAGACTTTACCTGCACCAGTGGCACCGGAACAAGGGACGGCCTTGTCGACAACGGCGACAGACAAGTCCGACCCGATCAGGAACTGCCGGGCGATAGTCAACCCGATGATTCCAGCTCCTACGATCACCACATCAAAAGCACGAGAAGACGCGGATATCACGGCTTCGGGTCGGTTTATTCCGGTCGAAAGCGAAAAGGATTTCCCGGCGAGTAATTTGGAACGAAACAAGCTTGTGGTTGACTCGAAGGCGAAGCTACCAAGCTGTCTCCTTGGAGATGAGACGACGCCGTTGGTGCAGGGGTTGGGATTTGGGCGAAACGTTAATGTTGAAGCCATTTTCTGTCTCCAAACGTTTTGTTCTTTGCAGCTCTATCGATTTATCCAGAGTGAAAATGTAGGAAATCAGCTGAGAAGACTCTGAGCTAGTGAGTAGAGTAGAGAGTGTACCAGCTAGAAACCTGTCTGACATGCAACTGGAAGCATCAAGGACAGTTTGAGATTGCGATCTTTCAACAATAATCCGTCTTTAAAAAAATATCGTAAAATGTAAGATATTTAGTATTACGAATTAAAGTAAAGTGGGAAAAAAAAAAAAAAAAAATTGCTAAGCTAAGGAGTGAGTGCTTATTTGAAAATGCGTGAATTTAAACTAAAATCACGATTTCGGATAACAAATATTTGATAAAAAAATATTTTTTAACATATTTTACTTAATGCCTTTGTAATTTTAAAAAGCAGCGATTTTAAAAACGCAATTTTTAAAATCGCACTTATTAAAAATGTAATCTCAAAACCCTTATTTCTATTTTTTTTTTTAAGCATCCTGCCAAATGGGCATTTTTTAAAATTAAATCCCAAAAAAAATGCTTCTTTTGTTTTGAGAGTTCACTTGAAAAAAAAAAAAAAAAATCATGTTTCCACACCACATGTAGGAAGAGAATAAGGATTTCCAGAAAATTTTGTGTCCAAATTGCTTCTTATTCTCTTACAATTTACATCTTATTTGCAGTTGAGCTGCTACAGAATCAAGGCCATGAAAACAAAAAGAAACTAACAAAGAACTTCTACAGGAAAGGGGATTCCTAACAGCATATCCATTTGACATGTTATGAAACATATCCAGTTTATTTGTACAACCTTAAACCAAAACAAGTGAAGTCCCACTCCAAATGAGCTAGTTGCCCTAGCACTCATCCAATCAGCATCGGCCTGGGACGGCAAAAGGTGCATTATCAACTTTCCCAGGATTGCCCAGCACCATGTCAGCAACCATCTCAGCAGTTCCCAAAGCCTGGAAATTGGACCAAAATGATGAGTAAGTCTTACAATTATGGCATATTATGTAATACCCCGCTTCAAGTAGTATAATATTATCCACTTTAGGCCTCAGCCTCAACGGTTTTGTTATTAGGTTTACCTAAAAAAAGTCTCATACCATTTAAAGAGAGTATGCTCTATATAAGCATATCGCATTTCTTACACCTAGACAATGTGGGATGTCACATATGGAATTACGAAATGTGTTATGGCATTTGCAAAATACAGCTTAACTTTTTACACAAAATGGGGCAATTTATCCTTTTGCAAGTCTTTTGATTTCCATGCACATATTCTTTAGCAGAATAAGAGAGTACGAAATTACCAAAGAAAGTCCTTCTCCTTCATGCCCAGTTGCAAGAAACACATTTGACAAGCCAGGCACAGGCCCAATCACTGGCTTCCCATCAGGCACTAGACAAGCAAATGATATCATCATTGCAGATATTCAAAAGCCAACTACTTAAAAATAATTCTCTGTTCCACAGGATTTTAAATCATATTGGGACTCACTATAAGGGCGTAATCCTACTCTCACTTCTCTGCTCCCACTGAAATCTGAAAGGGGCAATTCTTTTAATGTGAGAAAAAATTCCCCAGCCCGCTTCCATATTTGAGTGATGATAGGCTCATCCACTTCTGTACTGAACCCTGAAAATTGGCGACTGCTCCCTGAAAAGAAAAATATTGGATTGATGGTCAGTGTTACAAGCCTTTCCATATTAGGCCAGCTTTATTAATTTTACGTATTAGGTTTATATTATGTTATCATACGTCGGCCAACCCTAACCATATTAAGGTTATAATATTATTTCAATAATAGTCTCTGCTGACTCAGTCGTAGCTCTCTTATGTAATATATAATAAATCCTCTATTTAAAGGGGGCTATGCTATGAATAAAGGTATGAAAAGAATTAATACTAA
>NC_081541.1:50674647-50675215 GCF_901000735.1 Corylus avellana | reverse complement strand
TATATATATAAGGGATGCTTTGAAAAAACATTAGAGAACAAAAGCAACGTTTTAAAGCCTAAAGGCCAAGCAAAACCATTGCAGTTGAATTGAATAAAGAAATAAAAGTAAAAAGTACAGAACTGGAAGTTCTGTCTACATGTAATGATAATTAAAAGGTATAAAAATCATACCAAGAACAAGGTTCCCCATAGCATCCATTGTGGCTGTCATTGAAACAGACAAGGCTTGCCCATGATCAAGTGATCCAGAAGGTGAAATGGTTTGATGATTGACATAGCCCGCCTCCATTAGACCATGATTCAGTTGAAGGGCATTGAAATTTTCAAGCACAAGGAGGTGACCCTACCATGCAGATCATACAAAAGGTGGGGTGTCGCATAAAAACACAAGCTACTAAAAGCCTGATTGAGATTACGTTTGATGAATAGAGCTTTTAAGTTAAAAAGTAATTTTTGGCAAAAGCTTCATTTTTAAACTTTTGCCAAAAATACATTTTGGCCATTTTTAGGCTTTTTGGACTCTTAAAAGTGCTTTCATTTTTTTTTTACCAAACGGGTACTTTTTT
>NC_081541.1:50608746-50674627 GCF_901000735.1 Corylus avellana | reverse complement strand
TTTGACCTTCAAAAGCGCTTTGAATTTTTTTTACCAAACGAGTGTTCTTCTTTTTTTCAAATGAACTTTTAGGGTATTAAACGCACTTTTGAGGTCCATAAACGTAATCTTAAACAAGTCCTAAGAAATCTTAAGTTGTGCAGGAACAAATCAGTACACTTGAACTTACCTTTCTTGGCTTTACAGGGACATCCAACAAAATCTCTGATTCTAAGAGCAATTCATGCATTAAAGACCCACTCCAGCAACCAGCTGCAATTATAACAGCCTTCTTACTGTACAAGGTATTTTTGGAAGTAAGAACAGCTTCAACCCCCTCATGGCTACCAGACCTGAGTATGAAAGAATATGTAGTTAGCCGAACAATTGGTATCACCTTCATATTGCGTTTTTCACAAGTAATTCTAAAGTCGTTCTTGTGTTCTTCGTAAGGTTTTTCAATGGTGATTTTAGAAGTAATATCATTTTTAGAGTGACACAATAGGGACTTATAACATTACTCTACTCATGGCAATAGTTTCAAATGCATGTCATAATGTGACAACAAACCTTAATAAACATGTTACTGGGTCATGATAGAACTCTGCATATCTGCCTTACGATGCAAAATGTCTGTTGGCCTACATATTAACCATATTATCTCAATAAAAAAACAAGAAAATGTTTGGTATATAGTTAAAAGTACAAAAATAACTAACCTTTTCAATAAATGCAACAGTAAGTTGAGCATCCAATTGGCAGTCATCAGGAAGAAAAGCAGCACTACTATCTTCTCCAACCATAAGGGCAGGTTCCTTTTGAAGCAAATCATGGCCAGACAGGTACTCTGCTTGCAATCCAGCTTCGGATAACTGCTGCACTCTCCTTTTTAATAAATCTGAATCTCCAGGAGTTCTACCAATTAATAGGCTTCCTACAAATTTGAGTACCATATTGTTGTTACTATGCACAACAATGATGAACAATATAGAATCGAAAAGAGAGAGTCGAAACACAGATTTAACGTGGTTTGGCAATGTACTTACGTCTACAGAGAGTGCGGCTGTATTTTGCTATTAATGATTCAGGGTTACATCATTACATATATATATATATATAGAAAAATTATAAACCCTAATTGTACCGACGTATTTTGAAAATCCCCAAAACTCCCGCTCCATGAACGTCGCTATTGTTCACTCTGCTCCCGACTACTTGGCCTTCCACTGGTGTTCTAATATGAGCCACTAGTTCCAACAAAAAGTAAGGTAGGTTGGTCATTCCCTGATCCACACCTTATCTGTCCTATGAATGTTTAGGTAATGTTTGCACCATGGATGATGTTTAAGTGAAGAATTATTAAAATCACATGTCAAAATAAAAAGAAAAGAGTAAAATAAATTTTCCCAGCATTTATGATATTTTTACCATTCGACAAGGTTTAGATATTAATTTATTTTATAGGTAAACAGAATTGACATTGAGAAAAAAAAAAAAAAATCAAAATAGTAAAAATTTCAAAGGCCTATGCATAGAATGGCCTATCCAATCTGAATTGTGTACAACAATCTAAACTCCATTCCCAAAGTGAAGAGTACTTTAAATACCTGTCTTCTTCCAACCCAACACTTCAAGAGGATTCAACCCTTGTTCATGTATGCTCTCTGCCAACAATTCCCACAATTCATGACTTCTCATTGCCAGCTCCCATTTTTCACTTCCTGGTGTTTTGTGTACCCTCCATATATAGCCCTGCCCTAGAACCGGCTCAAATGCCAAACCAAAGATGGAGATATCCTACTACCAATTAGATATTGGGAAGGGAGGCAAAAAAAAAAAACAAAAAGACTCACAAACAGAATAAACGTACTAAACACTTAAAATTCTCATACAATGACATAAGTGGTACACATTTTCCTCTATGAAATGAAAGTTATGAGATAGTTTAAGAAAAATTTAGAAACACAGTAACCATACGAGTACACCATAGAAATATGGAGCATTTGCATCCTTTTAGAGAAGTCTACAAACATGGGAAAAGGTAGTTAAAGTAGTGAGTGACCTTTAAATTTAGACACTTGCAAAGGGTATCAAATTTGGAGTCTTTAAAAAAATGGGTAATTACATTTTCCCCCATTAACTACAATACATTGTCACTTTGCCCCCATGAACTGACAACCCTACTACCTGACCCTATCAAATTACCATTTTGTGCCCAAAACCCCATTTCCGTCAGTCAAAGGCATTAACTCAGATAGTCAACCTGTCATGTGCGTCCCACATGCCATCTTAAAATTTTTTATCCCACTTTTGCCTATAGTAGGGTTGTCAGTTTATGGAAGCAAAATGACAATGCGTTGTAGTTGATGGGGAATTTCAATATGGCATGTGGGGCGCACGTGACGGGTTGACCGTTTGAGTTAACGCCTTTGACTGACGGAATTGGAGTTTTGGGCACAAAATTGTAGTTTAATAAGGCTGGACATTAGGGTTGTCAACTCATGGGGGCAAAGTAACAATGCGTTGTAATTGATGGGAGAAAATGTAATTACCCCTTAAAAAATTTAAGCCAACCTTTTATCCCTAAAGGTGTAAAAACCATGACCTTTTATCACAAAAGCCACAATTTTATTGCAAGACCTTTTTCAAAAGGTCTTGCAAATATCACCCAACCTTTTATCCCAAAAGGATGTACAAACTAAGACCTTTCTTAAACAATCTTTTGCTTAATTTTCTATGCAATCCTAAAGATAAAGTTTTCGAGTTGTCAAATGCACATATTTTTTTTTTTTGTAAATGCTCAATCATCTCAAATTTTCAATACAACTCTTCAACTTTACCCTCTCAATACAATGCTTATACAACAAACTTCTGATAGATTCATGGTCATCACCGCTTTAAAATACGTTTTGTCAAGAAGGATGCGAATATACATATAAGCACATCTTAAGCCTCAAGCAATGTGGGACACCACACTAAACCTACGGGTTTTGATCTAAATTAAGCATTCACACTTATTACATATTCAAGGTGATCGGACTCTATCATTTTTATACTCACATATATATACTCAACACATACCTATATATTTATATGTGTTACGATCATAGTGTTCAATATGAGTTAAATCTGATTTTAACTATGTCTTGAACACATTTTTCTTGCAAGCCAATTTTTAATGGTGAGTTTTACCAAAGTTTGTTACAATATATATATATATACAAGCACATAAAGAATATAAGGAAGTGGTTCTCTTGTTCTTTCCTTTTTCCACATTTGCTCGATAAACAAACAGAGCACAAGGTGAAAGATCAGGATAAAGGATCCGAGAGAGTAGGCTTTACCTGCACCAGTGGCACCGGAACAAGGGACAGCCTTGTCGACCACGGCGACAGACAGGTCCGACCCGATCAGGAACTGCCGGGCGATAGTCAACCCGATGATTCCAGCTCCGATGATCACCACATCAAAAGTACGAGAAGACGCGGATATCACGGCTTCGGGTCGGTTTATTCCGGTGGACATCGAAATGGTCCAATGGAGCCAAACAAGCTTGTGGTTGACCCAAAGGCGAAGCTACCAAACTGTATCCTTGGAGATGAGACGACGCCGTTGGTGCAGGCCGGGGTTGGGATATGGGCGGTACGTTGTCGTCGAAGCCATTTTATAGCTACTTCAGTCAACTCTGCTCATCAGCTTCAATAGTAATATTTTATCACGTAAAAAGCTGCTGAGAGCACCGAGTACGAGTGTACTCCTCAAGCAAAATGTCTAACATGCCCCCGGATATATCTATTATTACTAATTTTTTTCATGGGCATGTTTGGGTGTGCATTTGAGGGATTTAAAAATGCGTTTAACACTCGAAAAATTCGTTTTGAAAAGAAAAAGTAACATTTTGGTAAAAGAAATTGAAAGCGATTTTTAAGTGTCCAAAAAGCTAAAAAATAGCTAAAACGCAATTTTGGCATAAACTTAAAAATAAAGCTTTTACTATAAAGCATTTTTTTTGACTTAAAAGCTTTATTTCTTAAACTCAATCCCAAACGGACTATAAACGATAAACGTCTTATTGTTTGGACAAATAAATCTCATAAAAACTTTCTTACTTGATGCTTGAATTGATAGCAACAAGTGTAGTAAATTGTTAGGGATTCGAATCCCTACCTAATGGGCTTTTTATTTAAAAATAAATAAAATCTCAAAAAAAAAAAAAATTACTTTATTTGAGAGTTGATTTTTTAAAAAATGACCATGAAAAATTCATGTTAGCAACAAGCGTAGTAAATTGTTAGGGATTCGAATCCCTACCTAATGGGCTTTTTTTTCTTTTTTTTTTAAATAAAATCTCCAAAAAAAAAAAAAAAAGATTACTTTATTTGAGAGTTGATTTTTTAAAAAACGGCCATGAAAAATTCATATTTTCACACAAAAGTTAAAGATGATGTGTTTTAAAAATACGCACGATTTTAAAGGCCCTGAAATATTGGTTGGTAACTAAAGTTTCCTCTTTTTTTTTTTTTTTTTTTTTTTTTTTTCAAGAGTGGGTTTGATAACTATGAGAGATCGAGAAAGGGAAATTGCTAAACATTGGCAGCACACTTTGTAAATAGAAATGCTATAAATCACACTTTTATTTTATTTTTATCTTATTTTGTTTATGTGACACTACCAAGTCATTAACAAAGTGTGATAAAAATGAAGTGTATAACATTACTCATTTGCATAACAACATTAATCTACTTGATTAAGTAAGTTGTATTTAGGAGGGAAGGGGAATCCTAATTTGTGATTAATATGTTGTATAACATTGATCTCGTATAAAACGGAAACATATCCTCTCAATTTCAAGTGAAATGGAAACGATTCCTTTAGTATATTTAAGAGGTCAATATTATTCATTAATTTTGGACAAATTTATTTTCTTAAATGCACTAAATAAATTATCTCCATTTCATTTCTTTCTCTGGGAGAACATGGTAATGAAATTCGATAATCAAGAAATGAAGTTTAATAAAATGGTTAGGCTACATAGGTGGTCCATAGGTCATTAGGATGTGTTCCATCCATGGGAAATGACTCGACTTATCCAATTAGGCTTTGGTCTCATCAAAGTATGACCTCCCCAATCCTTTTGGAATAAGAGACAGTTTGTATATGCCATCTATTGGCCATTGATGTAAGACAATGCACAATAGATTTCCAAATATCAATAGCAGCCAAATTGGAGTGGAGGCCAACACTAAGATAAAAGTATAAACATTACCCTAGCTTCAGGTGCGGAAAAAATTTGTTCTCTTTGTAGATTAGTTATGATGATTTTTTTTTGTTTGTTTTTTCATTCTAGTTAGGCGATTCATGTTGTATACTTTCGGTATACTTAAGAGCGCTTTACGCTTTTAATAAGATTAGTTATTACTTAAAAAAACAAAAAAAAACAAAAAAAAACAAACAAACAAAGTTTAAGGTGTGAAAATAATAAGGTAATTGAGGAATCTTGAAATTGGGTCAAATCATACTTAACCCAAACTTGGCCTACTTCCTGAAGTTCATGCCATCCATGGTCCAAGCTCAGTCTGATAAATATGAGCTGCTATCTGCAGTTGAACTGCTACAGAATCAAGGCCAAGGAAAAAAAAAAAAAAAACTTCTGCAGAAGGTTATAGGTAAAAATATGCAGCTATTAGTGCACTTGAGAGCTGGACAGACAGATATAGCTTTTATGCAGATCCTATACTACGATTGAAAGCTGAGGAGAGTAAAGAACTTGGATGGAGAGGACTTGAAAAGTGGGCAAAAAAGTTTATTTTTTTTTATTTTTTTTAATTTCCTCCTACAACTTCCTCATTGATGTCCCAATTAAAGGATTTTGCTTATCACCTATATATCTTTTCCCCTCCCCTTTTGGACATCTCCTCCCTATCACAGTATTACGGGGTAATTTTATTCAATTCCACACTAGAAGTTCCAAAACAGAGAAAGTAAAAAGAACAAAGTTTCTTCCAAACTAGATCAGAGGAAATTCTTCCAACCAAATCTATTAAATTGACATCTGTCTCAAATACACATGAAATATAAAAAATAAAATAAAATAAAATAAAGGGCTTCCAAAACAAAATTGTACAGGCACATTGTCTGGGCAGTGGACACCAAAATTTAAGAACGGGCAATGAGGAAGAAATACATGAGAAACTCCAGCAAATAAAAAGTATTACATGAAGAAATATATAAAAATAGCAAGATCTCATGGCACAGGCATTCACGAACCATTACTTTCATTTGCTTTTTGAGGTTCCCAACAGTTGGAAGCCTATAAACCCACTTCCCATTGGTGACTGAAGTTGATCTCCGAATGGAAAAAGAACAAGTTGTTGCTCTTTGAGATTAAGTTAAAGTAGAATTAATCTCAGGTCAATGTTGATCTGTTGTTCAAGAAACAGAACACCATATATCAAAGTTCATCCAAGTTAATAACCAAGTCACTAAACCAGTAAACTTCTAATGGATTTGTTCCAGAATCAGTTTTCCTAAGGCAATCAGGCTCTTCCAAAGCTTTTTCTAATGACTCAGCCAAATCTGCCTCCCATATACCTAAACTACAAACTCTCTTGTAGGTTGCATAACAAGCTGCTCTTAGGCCTTCCGAGACCAACTCCCTCAAAGATCCACAAATCTCTTTGCTATTCATTACATTGAGAAAAGTTTTAGATAAACCAGGTTTCCAAAATACGACAATGGCACAGCTCTTATCCACTAACCGAACATCAAATTCTTCAGAGAAAACGTCATGTGACCCTTGGAGCAAGCTTTTCAGTATTCCAGCAGTCATCGTACGCTTAAATCCCCACAAGAAAACCAAATGCTCACAACTCACTTTTCTTGTATTGTTAGTCCAAATACTAATGTCCCCATCAGTTGATTCTTGAGGGCTCATGGAGCATGGATTTAAAATGTTTGCATACTCCTCAAGGGCGGGAACCAAACTTTTGTTACCAGATTCAGTTGGTGCAATTTGCAAAATGGAACAGAGCTTTGCAAACAAATGAGCGATGCGTAGAACATTATGCCCATGAATCTTACCGTCATTCGCAGTATCTGATAAACATAAAATTGGTATACAGAATTCAGGTCTGCTCTGAGGTAAATGACCATGATGCAGTGATGTAAATGACCATGATGTGGTTACTAACAGTCTCACAAGCATGAGATTAAGGTCGAGTAGTTTATAACTAGTATTTTTACAAAAGAAAATTTCTATTTGGAACATAAACTTGGTGTTTATTTTTATGAAGTACCGATACCGATGCTGGATGCAGATACGTTAAGATACGGACATGAAAAGAAATCAATTCGTGAACATTAGTTAATTAGTATATGAATAAAATATTTTGAATATAAATACAAAGGCTTAAAATATGTATAAGTAATTAATCTGTTATAGATGTTATAAATAACAAAACAAACCCATCTATGTTTGACATTCATTGCATTTGAAAATTTTGAAAGGAAATGAATTAGCCAAAAGAACAAAGAAGCAACAGATCAGCAAAACAGAAATAAACAAGTTGTTTGCATTATTGCAGCAATAGTTTAAGCCTGCATACCCTTAGCCAAAAGACTGAAAAAGAAAAGAGAAAAAAATTGAGCCTGCCTATGTGTGTATGAGTGCATGTATGTGTTTGTGTTTTAGGCCTGAGAAAGAGTGACCGACCTTGGTGCAGAGTTTCCATATCGATGGGTGCAAAAAAATGATCCTTTAAGTAGGAAATAGCTGTAGGTATATTGGTAACTTTTCTCAAAGGGCCAATTTCCTTCATCAGTTGCTGGACATCAAGTATATGTGGGAAAACCAAGTGCAAGGAGCACATAAATTCATCAACATTAGGAGGTAAAGGAGTGAGGAACTTCGAATGAATAAATGTAAAATCTGCATGAAGCAACAAAATACTGTAAGATGAAGAATTAAAGAAAGCAAGTCATGGTTATTAGTGTTTGAAGGTATTGAAAATTATTTATATAGAGATACACCATTAAGGGAATTGTGGGAGACAACAGGTCTGTGTGAAGCAGAAATCAAGTCGATCACCTCTCGAAAGCCACGGACTTTCTTGGTTTGTTCTTCTTGAAGATTTTGAAGCTCATTCTGTCAATCAAAACCTCAATTACATAGCTTAGTAGAAGCTTCACCATGCATTTAATAACCAAAAAAAATTGATTCTACTTGCTACCTGAAGTAAAACCTTGTCCTCTTTTGAACTTGTCAAAATGACACGAACTGCCTGGGTTGCTCCACCCTTCGCTGGGATTATTAAAGGAACAAGGTCATCAGAGAACTCTTCCAACATCTGTAGCCAACCCAGAAAAAATATTCCACATGCAGCCCCAAATGAAAATCAAAATCCGCACTAATTATACCAGCACTAAGGGAGAGAAAACCTCAGCATCACTTCAACCAACGGATATAAAACTTTATTAGATCAATCTACCTCTAGCACGAGCTGCACTTGACGTTCGCTGCAAACATCAATATTCATGCATGGTCTTGATCCATACTCTTCAGTCCCTAAGACCAGCTTTCTTAGGGAACTCAATAGAGGCTCTGCAAATTACAAGTAAATGCACCAAGGAATAAAATTGAACATGAGTTACTAGATGCTGAAAGAAATAATCAAAGTAGGAGCATTATCCTTACCATCTCTGTTTCCACTAGAATCTTTGCATGCATTTCTCCAATACTTAACCCGTGATTTAATCCTCTCAATGAATACTGAATCAGCAACACTAGGTGTAGAAGAAGATTTCACAACATGAGTGATGGGAATTGGATTCCTCATCTGAAGTATGGCTGCAGACTCTTGTGCCCTAGATAAATATGATATTCCTGTCACAAGAAAATTAACCTTTTCGTTCAGCTTGGTATAGGACATTTCATGAGATATTAGCCCCAAAACCTAAATAGCATTTTATCTGCCTTTGGTTACAATATCCTTAGTAAAATCATCAGCATCTGCCACTTGCACCATATCCTTAACTACACACTTCTTTTATTGAAGATAATATTATGAGTAATGCTATTTAGTAGATTATCATTCAGCTGTCATTCACCTGAGATAGTGTGCCACTGAAAATTAGCCTTTGTAATTTTTTTTTTAAAATGATCATCCAAGAGCTGATTTTTGCTGTCAAATCATCAAGTTGTATGGCAATTGGCAGTACTCTAATATTATTAGACAAGATTATGGTCTGAGATTAAAAATTTTAAATCTTTGGAGTTCTATATAACTATAAGGCTCACCATCGTATATGCAGGCATTAAAATCAAAACCTTCTCGAGCCATGGACGTCAGATATGACGTTTGACATGAAAAACTATAAGATGGCATCCCTATCTTCAGTTCATCCCTAGGAAACAAATGGAAGTTATATCTGCACCAGAAGCAAGAAAATAACGTCATCAATCAAGTTTTGTGTATAAGAAGGCTGTTTGAATCTTAGGATTCAAAGTTTTCTCCTTTTTATGGCCTTATTTCCACACCCACAAATTGGTTTGGAGGTCAGGTGACATTTCTCTTTTATTTTATTTTTTTTTCCTTTTCCCAAATGTTCTCGGAAACCAAACAGAACGCAAAGAAGAAACAAGAAATTGATTGGACATGTAGCACCAAGCAGGGCAGGACAAGCGGTGATGAAGCTGAGGACTTTTCATTTTGTTTGTTATTTTCCCACATTTTCTTGCAAACAAAACAGAACATAAGGATAAGTACGACTCACGGGTGAGCAAGTAGCTTGGAGTCTCTAATGGAGAAGGGGCAGACGGCGAACTGGAGGAGCTGGAAGCGCTCGGCGGCGCGCTTGGCCTTGGCGTAGGCGGTGTGGGACGTGTCGAAGGGGAGGAACCGGTGCCACGGCGCGGACACGGAGCCGGTCCTCTGCAGCGACACGGCGATGAAGTCGGAGTGGGCGATGTGGGTCTTGATCTCCGAGAGAGATTCCTCGAAGTTTGTCTTCGTCACTTGCTTTACGCTCCATTTCTTGTGGGATTTTGTGCAGAGGCAGCGTCTCTGCGGCAGCAGAGAAAGCAGAGCTGCCATGGCTGGTCGCCACTCTCTTGGACTCAACAGACTACGGTGCGCAATATTGCCTTTGTGACTTTCCAAAGGAAATGTCTTATTTCAACATTTATTGCAAAATGCGTCGTAATTCCAAAGGCTAATATATATATATCACAAAGACCGATCAATTTTTTATTTTCATTGTTAAAAATAATTAAAGATTAATTTAAATTATTATACCAGCATTATGAGATAATTATGAAATATATAAAATTATTTCTTTTGTTTAATATTTTAAGAGCATATATGAGACTCATATCATACCGATTAACTTCACGTGTTTTAAGTAACTTTTTATATTAATCACTTAAAATAAGCTTCTTAAAATTTGACACGTAAATTGGTATAACATAATAACATATATATGATAGCATTACTCACATTTTAACGATAGTAAAAGAAAAATGACAAAATTTTCCTTCAAATCTAGTTAATTTAGTATATTAGATTGATGAGTTCATCACACTTTTATAGTTTTATTTCACTTCAACGTGACACTGCCAATCGGCCTTTGTTTCAACAAAAAAAATAATAAAAATAAAAATTCAAGGTTGATTGACGATGCCAATTCAACAAAGTGAGATAAAAATCGGATAAGAGTGAGATGTATAGCATTACTCTGACATGTATCTAAAATGCATACGATTATCATATACTTTATAAAAACTGAAAAAATATTTGGGGTAATTCAATTGCTTTTATGATTAACATATATTTTAAACAAGTGTCAATTAAATAGATTAAATTGAAAGAAATTATTCTAATCCAATTTGAAAGAAAAGCTTATCTGAAAAATTATTAGGAATCAAGCAATTCCCAATGAAGGATTTTTTTTTAAAAAAATCTCAACTTTTAAATTAAAGATTGAAATTTAATTAAAAGTTATTATTTTTGAAATATGAATAAATATGATAATTGTTATAAAGAGTGTCACTCGGATTTCGGGTCATAAAAACCAATGATTTTTTTTTTTTAATTATTTTTTAAATATCATATTCCTTCGTTTAAGCCACATCCAACATATTGAGAGACATTATCAACTTAATTAATTGATACCCATAATAAAACTGTTCAATCAAAATTTATCAGAATAAATTTTCTATGATATATTGAAGGGGAAAAAAGAATCAGAATAGAAAGACTCCTCTCTCATCTGCGTCTCTCCCACACATGAAACTTATGTGCTGCAAGCACTCAACTATAATTTACATATTTCTTGCTCATAAAAGTAAATTAAATTAAAAAAAAAAAAATTGCATATTTCTCTCATATTGGTTTTCCAGCCAATGCCACACAAAAAATTGAATAATTCAAATTAAGGTGCAATTCCAATGGAAGTTTCAATAATCAGAAGATCTGACCTTTATGGTTAAAAGGGTCAGATTGTTATCATACACTTGTGTATACCTGCAGAGAAAACAAAGAGTAATTTAGTAGCAAGTCATATGGGTCTTTTCAGTAATGTATTGAGCACTTGGCTGAAAACCATTGCTTTGAAAATGTGTAGAAACAGAAAGAAAACCATCCATTTACTGCAATGATTATGAAACATAGTTCTTTCATGTCAACATACTATCCCAAAGTTCTTGAAGGGGAAGGAAAAATGAAAATAGAAAAAAGAAAGGGAAATGGAAGTACCCAGCAACATTTCCATTTGAAGTTCAAGGCCTCCATTCATCCCCAATCTTCTATGCAACTGATCTCATCCATCTTCACTCCCAGTGTATGGAAAACACATATCATGATCACCACTGCAGAAAAGTGAATAGAAATGCTTATCCAGTGATCAGAAACCACATTTTAGAAAGATATCAACTAAGTCAAAAGCATGTACATTGTCTTATGAAAAATAACAGTGGGAAGGAGTTTTTAAGTAGAAAACAGTCTAGAAGCAATCCTGTCTACTTATAAAACCTCTACGTGGCTGTAAGAAGAGATCCGTGGGATAGCTTGGGGGGATGACGGGAATCCATATTTCTTTCCCATCATCATCTACATCACCGGCCATTCTTTGTATGTGAAGGAGATATTTCTTTCCTTCTGTTTCTTTTCTTTTTCTTCCTCTATTTCACTAGTGGAAATACAAAGAGACCATAATGTACTTGCTGAATTTAGTTCCATCTAAATCTGTTTTCAAGATACCTGTCGAGCTATCTTGAAATATATATATATATATACAGAAAAAAAAAAGAGCATCTAGAATCTTATGATAATTGTGGAACCAAACAGTATAGATCCCAACTATTTTCACATTCTTTCATTTTATTTGCAATCCAATAAAACATTGAGTGAAAACAATACAAAGCAACGTAAAGTTTCTTGACAGGCACTTAAGTTATTATGAACAATCAAAGTTGGAGATCTACCTGAAAATAAGTGCCAGATATCCCCTGGAAGTAAGGTTCTTGTGGTGTAATTGATCATGCTTCCAGCATCATGGCCATCACTTTTTCAAAATTGTTTGATAAAGTTTTCTGAAAAGTGTGTTATAGTGTTTGAGAGGAGAAGAGTTTTTGAGATGGTTAGAGAAACATAGCCTAGAGCTTTTAGCCCTTCATGACAATACATGTATAGAAACCAATAATACGTACGTCCAGAAACCAGGGATTCAAATTTAAATTTACATAAAATATGCTGCTTTATTTCATAGTAACACATAGTCTAGTTTGAAGTCAAATGCTGAGATGCCAAGAGGATGAGTTCGTTACTAGTCCAGCAGAACTAGTCAAATGCTCGACAACAGTATCCTACCAGTACAAAGAAGAGTAAAACACTTACTCTACTCTAGAAATGGAGCTCTATTTAATTGAAGGGATGGAGGCATGGAGCAAGCAAAAGCACAAAACTAATTGCTATGGGCCTCAAACTAAACTCCATTTGCTGTGTGGCACAGAACTAAATAACATTAGCAATAAACGCATTCTTACCTAAAAAATGTAAGACTCGGTACAATCAAATAAATCAAGGTTCAAGCATCCTTACTAACACCCTAGAAAAGCAGTAAGTGTAAACAGAACAAGGATCAGAAAACCATGAGGGTTGGACAACTCAACAAAATGCTCCTGAGTTTTGGCTGAAGACAATCAAAAGGATGAAACAGACTGTAACTTAGACAGGTTAACGATTCAAATGTCCAACAGTTCAGTCTATTTTGGTTTTATAACAATGGCCTAACTTGCAAGCACCTAGGTTCTGCATTAACACCGAATCTGACCAGCAAATTATAACCCAAATACTTTTATAATAAATTAGGCCAGTAAGCATCTATGACACTCATGATCACCAAACTATCAACTACTTTTATAACAGACAACAATGAAAGATGCTTACCTTCTAGTGAATAGACAAAGAAGCAAATATGATTATCAGAAACTTTCTTTAAGTTGACAAGCTATTCAGACAATGGTAATCTAAACTGGTTCCCAATCCAATGTCCAAGAGCTTAGGAAAGCTTATAATACCTAGGCAAATTCAGGTTAGAAGCACGGGTTACTTAATTGTTGCACCTAGTTAACAAAGAGTATGTATTCACATTTGAGCATAACATACATTTCTATTTAACAACCTTTGACATGCAGCTCACAAATTAATTTCAAAAGAAGGAACATTTAAAAACATCCACTCCAATAGCCAATGGACATAAAACTACCAAAATTCTAAACTCAAAAAGATTATTCTACAATAACTCCGTATCAGCCAAACTTTGAAATAAATCTTTTATGAATATAAGCTGCCAGTAGCAATTAGGGAAACAAACAATCTTAACTCATAGAAATATTTCTGAACGAATCAAATCTACTCAAAGCAAATAATTACCCTTTAGGGTTGAGTAGTGATGGGTCAAAGTGTGAAAGTACTTTTTGATGTTGAAAAAGTAGAAAGCCCTCACAGAAACTTCTAAACCTATTCTTGAATTGTTCTATCCGTTTGAATAGCTGACAACAAGTCAACCAACATTGCATTGGTCATATTTACAGAAAACCCCTTCGCAACCATTATTTGGAGGTATTTTACAGCCCTGGATGTCTCATTATGCTGCAGTGTTCCTCGAATGATTGTCTCATATGTGAAAGCATCAGGTGAGCAACCATTTCCGTCCATTTTTTCAAGCAGCTCACTTGCTTCATCTAGTAGTCCCTCTTTGCAAAGCCCTTTGATCATTATAGTGTAAGTCCGAATATTAGGTTGCAAACCTTTGGAAGGAAGACTATAAAAGAGTTCTCTAGCAGTCATAATTTTCCCGGCATTACACATACCGCCAATAAAGATGTTGTAAATCACAATATCAAGGCAAAGCTTGTAGTCTTCCATCTCTTGAAACAATGCCATTGCTTTGGAAAAATTTTCATTCTTAAACAGACCATCTAACAAAACAGCATAAGTTCGGAGATTTGGACGGTTGCCCCAAGCTTGCATCTTATGCAGTAGCTCTTGTGCAGCCTGGGGTCTCCCCACTCGACAAAGCCCACCTATAAGAGTGTTGTAACTTACAACATCGAGATTCATTCCCTTGTTAGACATTTCATGAATGAGACTCATTGCCTCATCAATTCTTCTACTTTTACAATATCCATTGATCAATATGCCATAGCTAACAACACAAGGCAACCAACCGTCCTCAACCATAATATGAAATGCTTTGACTGCCTCATAAATTCTGTTTTGCGAACAGTAACCATCAATCAATGAATTATACGTAACTGGGTTAGGCTCTATACCTCTCCGAATCATCACACCAAAAACCTTTTCGGCCTCTGTCAGCATCCCCTGTTTGCAAAGTGCGTCCACCAATATGCTGAAGGTAAATATATCAGGGCTATGCCCATTCTTGTCAATCTCATCAACCAAACACATAGCTTGATTGATTTCACCCAGAAGACAGAGCCCCTTGACAAGAGTGGTTAGAATGTTACAGTCCGGTTGATGACCAAGTTTCAAAATTCTTGCCAAGACAGAGAACCCAAAATCCACCCGGTGTAAATGGCAGAAGGAATTAATCAAAATACTAAGAGTATAAACATCATGGGAAATTCCCAGAAGTTCCATTTCTTTAATCAGAGTAATAACTGTGGAGTAATGCTTCATTCTCGCAATCGCACACAGCAATTGTGTGAAATCGACAATGGTAGGCAAAGGGTGCATGCGAACCATTCGACGAAAGAACCCCAATGCATCATCGAGACTCCTTAAGCTTCCGGATTTGCATTGAGCTCTCACAGAAGCCAAGAACTGAATTGGGGTTTCCACATTCTCTCCGGAACAACAAGAAGAATAGTTCTGAGCATGAAATGAAAGCCTTACATGATAATAGTGATTCAGTAGGAAAGCAAGAGAGTTTCTCAATTTAGCAGCACTGCCCATTCTTCTCTCAAAATACTCGATAATAGCAGAGCGCTTCTAAAAGCATCCTCAAGCTTTCCATTACTTGGATTTCGCCCAAATTTGAAGGAAATCTTCAAAAACCAACATTTATCAAACTCTTATCTTTTTTCCAAGTTGGTTCTCGTCAGATATATATATTCTCTCTAAATTTGTTGCTCAATTTTCCTTAACTATTCAATTTTATTATTTATTATTATTTTTTTTTTACAGCATACGTAAATCGTTAAACCCTAAAAAGAGAGCATAGCAAAGTGGGGGGAGTTACGACTCCCTCCACCAGCCCCCTCTCTGGCTCTCTCCCTCCTTTTTCTCGCCTCCACCGTAGATCGAAGAGAGCGCGTGTGTCAATGGTCATCGGGGTGCATTCTAGTGACGCGTGAAAGTGTGTTGGGTTTTTGTTATTGTATTTTCATTGTTTTTAAATAAAAATATATCATCACTATATCTGTTTTTAGTAGCAATCGATAAAGTGGAGTTTTATTCATTTTCTTAGGTTTTGTTTTCACGAATCCTTAAGAATAACGGAATTGGTTTCTGGTTGGTCTTTTGTTTTCTTATGGTTCATTTTCTGAGAGCAAACCATACACCAATGATGAAAGAGTTATCAGACATAAAGAAGAATTGTCACTATGATAGAAGCAGCAAGTGGGATTGCGATTGATAAAACACTAATAGTAGAGATAAAAAAGCTAGGAAATCAATGACTTGGCAGCGAATAGAGACATGATTCGTCGAAATTTGCTATAGCTCTAAAGCTAATTAGGACAGTGACTTTTCATAAATATTGTTTTACAATAGTTCGAGAGACTATTGTTTATATCATAGATAATATTTGAGTTGTGAAAATTTCAAATTGTATCTTTGGCATTGTATTTGTACGGAGCATTTTACCTAATTTGATTGTTATATCAATAAAGAAATAATTTGTTAAAAAAAAAAAGAATATCATATTTTAGAAAATATGAAGGGATCCGAATGACATTGAACATCTGACTCATGAAAGTATTGCATTGAAAAGAAGCTATTGGAAATCAATAAAAATAATATTTAAATGAAGTATGGAAATATTTAGAGAGAGATTGATAAATGTAGCATTGGAAAGTGGCTAACTAAAATGGTAAAAGTAGGTTTTTTTAGCGAAAAATTTTATAGAGCTTATTGAGAATGCTTTAATTCGGCTAAGCGGCTCAAAACAAGCCAACAAGCCAATTGGGGTCGGATACAGGCTAAAACGGCCAAGGTCCAATTTATGAATAATTTAAATTGGCTAAAACAGCAGTTGGAGTCAGAAACGATTTTCATTTTACAAGTAATTTAAAGGCCATTATAGTTTGAGAATTTAAACTGAGCCCTACATTTTTTATCTTTTTCTGCTTGCTTTTGTTTTTCTTTTACACGCTTTAGGGCAAGTGCATTTACAAATTCAAATTTACATTACAGCAAGTATTAGATTTCACAACTGTAAGGTAAAATCCAAGGTGATTGTCCAAATCAAAGGAAGTTGTTCAGCCACCAAATCATATCATTTTCCAATTTCTATTATATAATCAAGTTTCTCACATACTCTTAAACTACATATATTGAAGGGGGGAAAAGAATCAGAATATAAAGACTCCTCTCCCTCTCTCTCCCACACATTAAACTTATTTGCTGCATGCACTCAATTATAACTTACATATTTCTTGCTCAGAGGGAAAAAAAAAAAAAAAAAAAAAAAAAAAAAGAAAGAGAAAAAAGACCTTACATATTTCTCTCATATTGGTTTTCCAGCCAAGAACCGTCTATAAAAATCTAATGCTTCTTTTGGTTTGTATTCTGGGACAGTATGTCCAGATCCCTGCACCAACACAAGCAAACGAACATATGATCTTCAAGAATGAAAGCCGCAAATAATTGCATCCTTCAAATTAAGGTCCAATTTCAATATAAGTTATAATATAATCAGAAGATCTCCATGGACTGACCTTTACGGTTAGAAAGGTGAGATTGTTGTCATACCCTTGTGTATACCTGCACAGAAAACAAAGAGTAATTTAGTAGATAGGGACGACAGTTCATGTTCATGAATCCAGTTCGGATCGTGTCAAGGCATGAGTATAAAACTATTTAAGTCAACCCCAACTCAATCCATTTAATTAAAAGAGTCCAACCCTAATTTCAATCCGCTAATTTTGTGTTGGGTTCGTGAGTTGTATAAAAATTTTTCAGCCCTATCGATATGGGTATTTACAAAAATGTATTGAGAACTTCGCTGAAAACCATTGCTTCAAAAATGTGTAGAAGCAGAGAGAAAATCATCCATTTAATGCAATGGTTATTGAAACATAGTTCTTTCATGCTAAGATACTATTCCAAAGTTCTTGATAGAGGAAGGAAAAATGAAAAAAAAAAAAAAAAACAGGGAAACGTAGAAAGTACCCAGCAATTTGTCCATTTGAAGTCCAAGGCCTCCATTCATCCAAAATCTTATATCCAATTGATCGCGTCCATGCTTGACTCCCAGTGTATGGAACACACATATCATGATCACCACTGCAAAAAAAGAAATAGAAACGTGTATCCCATTATCAGAAACCACGTGTTTAGGAGATATTAACAAAGTCAAAACATGTTCGTATCTCATTAAAAATAACAGTGTGAAGGAATTTTTAATTAGAAAACAGTTTAGAAGCAATCATGTCTACTAATAAAACCTCTAAGTAGCTGTAGTAGAGACCATGGGATAGGTTGGGCGATTTACAATATGGTGGAGAGCTATCTTGCAATAGTGTATTACAATGCTGACTTATCACCAAATAGAAAAGAGACACAAGCATAAACATCAGCAATTACTGAATATGTTCAAAGGAATAGAAAACTCCAGGTCAGCGCTTCATATTAAATCAAATGTCTCAAGGATCAGATTATGAGAGCAAATACTACATTTCAACAGGTCAATGGAAATCTGAAGGCCACAAGCAACGTAAGTTGTAATTTTTCTTTTTCTCTTCACATAACTACTATAATAGTAACTTCAGTGCCAGCAGGCATTCTTGAAGAATTATACCCCACCAACTTAGGTTCTTGCCACTGCCACAATTAAAAGAACCCAACCTCTCAAACAAGAAAATTTTTTGCAAGGATTCCTTGCATTTTATATCAGTATATGTAGGCTGCAACAAGCATAAATCTAACTTGACCATATATGAAATGTCAGTATTCAAAAGGAGAAAAAAAAAAGAATGTCATGGTAGCAGTAACCAGATTTTAATCAACTGATTGCAGTTAACATTTTTCCATGCTCTATGCCAATGTAGAGCCACATTATCATTCCGAGATTCTTCTTTTTCCAAGGTTTTTTAACAGTCAGATGAGCTTGAAGAAAATGCAGCCTCAAAAGTGTTCTTAAAGTAGGTCAACAAAAACATAGCTGAAACATTAATTATGAAAACTATAGAGTTTAGAATTAATCAATTGTGAAAACCAAACTGTATTAAGAGTAGAAATCATCTCTACTTTGAATATGGATTTACTAAAAGACTGGAGGGGAGTAATGAGGAAATGTATGTGAGGTTTGCCTTAAACGGATTGGGGATTGATGAAGCTAAAAGGATATATATATATATATATATATCAATCAGACCAACGAAAAAGAAAGAGCATTTAGAATCTTAAGGGAATTGTTTGACCCAAACAGCATAGATCCCAACAATTTTCATATTCTTTAATTTTATTTGCAATCAAATGGAACAATGAGTGCAAACAATCCAAAGCAAAAGAAAGTTTCTTGGCAGGCTCTTAAGTCATTAAGAAACATCAAAGTTGGAGATCTACCTGTAAATAAGTGCCGGATATCCCCTGGAAGTAAGGTTCTTGTGGTACTTGATCATGCTTCCAGCATCATGATAATATGAGATTCTGTCTGTGCATAACTCCCAACTACCCGCCACACTTTCCTGTTACACAACATGGATCGTAATATTTACAGCTTTCATAATCTAGTGTGAATTAGTAATATTTAGAGAACCATACATCTTCAGCGTGAATAGCTTTCCTGAGTGCTTTATCATTCAACCATGATGTTGCAACCTCATCATCCTACAGAAAATAAATAAATAAATGAGAGAAAAATTTTCTGTTAAGTAAAAGAGAGCAAGTTACTTGAAGACAATCCCAGTATTGTGGGCAAAGTAGTCCAGAAAAAACATAAGCAAGAAACTATTTTATCAACAATTTAAATAAACCATGGCATCACTGAGAACACCAATTTGATCAGTTGTTGACAAAAAATAGTGAAAAGGAAATGGCTTGGAGAATCTATACCAGAAACTAGGTGATGGTAAAGTTTTTGTTTTTGAAAAGAGTACTTTTTTTATTGTGTTTTGAAAAGAGTTTTTGAAGAGGTGAAAAGCATTTTCAGTGGGGTCCACATTTAAAAAAGTGTTGCGGGATCCACAAAAGAAAATTGTTGAAAAGTATTTCTGAAAAGCAAAAATCTGGTAAGTGTTTCTAAAAATTGAAAAAATTAAAACAAAAAAACACGCATATCCTTTGTTGCTCGGCCACCCCCTCTCCTATGTTTGGGGTGGTTGCTCAGCCACCTTTGTCTTATTTGGGTGGACGCGCATCAACACCCCCCTTCTCTTTGGTTTTGAGGGTCGTCGTGCAACCCTCCCCAAACCCAAAGGGTCATTGTGCGGCAGCCACACCCTCTCCTCTGTTGGAGGTGGCCTTGTAGCCATTTTTTTTTAATAAGTCAGCCTCTACCCTCAAGAAAATAAGTTAGTGTTTTCAAAATATTCTTGTAGGAAGGTGCGAGAAGTTTTCTAGAAAGTATTTATCTTTTGAAAAATGGTTCGTGATTTTTTTGAAAATCATGTTAGTGGTGAAGGCCACTTTTCAAAAATGTTTAGTGTAGAAAAGAGAAAAGAGTTTTTGAGCAAGTCAACAAACATAGCCTAGAGCTTTTAGCCCTTCATGACAATTCATCTATAGACCCAATAATAGGTCCAAAAGGCAGGGATTCAAATTTAAATTTACAATATGCTCCTCTATTTCATAGGAGCATAGTCAAAGAATGGGAGTTCCTAGAAATCCTAATGTGGCTTCCAATCCTATCCCTAATTTGAGTCAAGTCTTTGTTCTATTGGTGTGCTCATGATGTTTGTTCTACATGACAAAAACTTGGTCAAATTTCATCTCTTCTTTCACTAAATAGTGTTACATCTAAGTACCCATGCTGCATTTAACTTCAATTTGACCTACTTCATATCTTGCCAATCATACATTTTCATCTCAGCCACAACAAAATATCCATCAACGTGCTACTTAGTCCAAATAGATAAAGGTTATACTGTTGCCTTTCCCATTATAGTTGATTGCTAGGTATTGATCTCTTAGGACTCCAGAAACATCTTTCTACTAGATTTTCTCCCAAAAATAACAGACTTTGTTTTGTTAGACCATTCTTCTCCTCATTTTTGTTTTCTATTTTCAAAACAAAAACATTAACAAACAACCCAAAATACAAAACACTCAACTGTTTTCACATTTATATTACACCAAATCACTTTTTCAAACCAAAAACAAAAAGCACCCTCCAAAACACATTAACAAACGGAGCCAACTTTTTCATAACAAAGCTCACCTCCTATGATAACTTAATTGAAGCATCTAATCAAAAGTATATAGCAGTCTTATATGACAAGAAAGCACCCAATATTATCACAAACTCTATAGCAAGTAGAGAAAGAAAAAAAAAATCAAGAATGGACATGATCTATAGAAGAAAAGGGCATCATAACTTGAATAAGAATATAAGAAATCACCTCTTCATCAACAGTAATGTCGGAGTACATGCCACAAATGAGTAATTTATACTAATGCATCTTATACAACTAATAGTAGCATGAAAGAAGATATATATGAAATGAGAAGAAACAGCATTTCAAAGTTGGCTTCTTTCAACTTTCTCAGAAACCTAGATGCTAATACCCATGTTTGAGCAAATTAAGCAGTGCCAAATCACCAGTAGAGAAAAGGAACAAGAGAAAAAAAAAAATTAGATGTATAGTAATATACATAACTTACCGTGCATGGAACATTGTTGCTATTTATTAGCTGTGGCCAAGTTGGAACATATCCATCTCTCACAGGAGCTCTAAGAGGCCAGGCACGACCAAACATTCTTTTTCTAACAGCAAGAGGCCTCTCAGTCTCACCTAGTCGGCGGAAGCTGGATGGTAACCTAATGTTATCAGTTGCAATCTCTCTTATATCTGTGCCATGATAGCATGGTTCTAGAATGTCGTATATGTTTAAACCATCTATGTCCTGTGGATTAATAAGAATGTTAAAGTAAATGAATGGGCACATAATTCAAATTTCAATTTCTTCTATAAACCGTCATAGTAGATAAGTTATTACCTCATCAACTTTTGCAAGCTTGCTCTGACAGGTTTCATCAAGTGAATTATAGTAGTTTCCTTTACACTCATTGTTAACCTCCTGCAATATGTAGCATAGGTGATTGGAACCATGTTTGGGGGTAAGGGAACTATAGTTAGCCTAGCCATATTTGATAGGAAACTTGCATTTTTTGAAAGACGAATTAAATTTCAAATGTTTTTTTGTTCTTCTTTTTGTTATGCAATTTATATCCCATAAATGTATATAAACCAACAATATTTTAAATGTTACAACCACATTGAAATTAGTTGCGTCTCTTTTAACTAATCAAAATAGCTGGAAGTAACTTCCAAGAAAGTTAATAATAAAATTTTATCAACTAATTAATACAGAATAAAACATAACTGAGAATAGACATTCCTGACAAAAAAAACTAGGGGGAAACTACATAATTTAGAAAAAAAAAAAAAAATCAGAAATTGAAAGATTGAGGGGACATTGTAAATTTGTTTGTAGTTAGGGGGGGTAAATGTACTTTCCCCAAAAAACTACTATTATGCAATATGAGCTTCAACTTGTTTAAAGAGGTAACAGTAGGGAAATTATGTTTGTTAACAAGAATAGTTTCCAGGACCATGTGAAGTCAAAGACTGAAATTGGTAGATATCCCAACATCAAAATTTTAGATATGACTTGGAAAATGGAATAAAAGGTCAAAATGTTGATATTTCATAGTCTAGAACCCTAGTCAGTGCAACATATCTTTTTTTCTTTCATTTTGGGCTAAGTGAGGCTGATGAAATTGGCATCACTATATACATCAAAATTTAGAGGCTCCACCGGTACCTCAAATAGGTCATCAGAGATTAGGCCCATCCCATGTGCAAATGGAACAAGAGCATTGCCATCAAAGTCCTCATCTGCAACTCCATTTCCCACCAAGTAACCCTGTATACAATGAATTCAGATTGCATTCATAACTTTCAAAATTAACAGACAAAAAAAAGAAAAAAAAAAAAAAAAAGAAAAAAAAAAAAAAAGAGAATAGCTAAAGATACACACCTTGAAGTTCAGAATGGGCTTTATACCAGCATCAATTCCTGTAAAAATTTTAAAACTGCCGTTTAGTTTTGATTTTAATTATTGCAAGTTCAAATATCAGAAAGAATACCATTCACTACTTCAAAAGCTAGAGTCGGCACATATACTCCAGCATAGGACTCTCCAGCAATAAAAAATGGGTTGGAGAGGAACTCTGGGTACAACTCAAACCACTGGTTGCACAACAGTAAAATGTAGACAATTAGTATCCGAAAATTAAGAAAAATAAATAAAAATCTATCAACTAGTTTGTAAGGCTTTTAAAATTTTTTCCTTTTTACCTTAAGGAGAAATGTGTGTGTGTCAGAGGCAGTCTTTAGGTCGCCAGTTTTATAATCTGTTTGATTTTTTGAGTAAGAAAATCCAACACCAGCAGGAGAATCCAAATATATAATGTTGGAAACCTAAAATGTAAAGCAGAATTATAGATGAGCGATTAAACGTGGATATGAAAAAAAGGAAACAGTACAAAATCAAACTCATTACAGTCATTTCTTAATGTTTGCATTAAGAAAAAAAAAAATCTATTTTCTTTTTTAACTTAGAATTAGTTCAACAAATTCAACCTTTGACCAGCTGTACGGATTGAGGTGCAGTTGGGGAAGGCCTCCCTTAGTCTTTGCTGCTTCAAAATTGAATGGGCCTGCAAAAATCATAGAAAAAATACTTTACAAATCAATTAAATTCAAGCACATAATTAATATTATAAGACTTTTAAGCAGTACCTAGAAGTAGAAAGGCATAGAAGTACTTGAAATCAGAACTATCTGTTTTAGATTCATGACTATTCAAAGGCTACTACAATAGACTGCCCACTAACCAGTAAATAAGATCATGTTATAGAATTTATGATTCTAATTTTGGTATAAGAGAGTAATTAGCACAATTCAATAATAATAATAATAAAAACACTGAAACACAATCATTGGAACTGTTGGTGAACTTATCTTAGGTGATACTCAGAACAAACTATAATCAAATAAAACACAGTAAGAGTCAAAGCCTTTCACTAGTCATGAAAAATCAATCTCATTATCATATGTCCCACATGCCCCTTAATGTTAATGATACTAGACTAATCAAACATGAAACACCAATTTGGTCAAACCTTATCATCTTCTTAGTCTTCAAAATACCCAAAACCACACTCATATATGCAGAAGCTCTAATCTAATTTTTTTTTTTTTAAATGACGGAACAAATAAGGAAAGGGGAACTTCCAAATTCATCAAAAACTAAGAAAGAAATGAAAAAACTTTATGACAGAATTGAAATGATACCATGTTCATATACAAATCCATCAAAGCTGGAGCAGCCTGGTCCGCCGTTAAGCCACAAAACCACCGGATCCTTTGATGGGTTTCCTTCGGATTCAATAAAGTAGTAAAACAGATTCTTACCATGACTTTGGTCGATTGTCACATACCTTAAAAAAACCCACATAACAAGAGAAACCCAACAAGGATTAATCCAAAACATTAACATGAAAGAAGTTATGGGAAACAGACAACTCCCAGAAAATGGGAAACCAAATTGGATAAAACAAAAAGAGAAATGGTAAATGTAAAGGCATACCCAGAGTAGTGATTGGAAGGGAGAGTCCCAGTGAAGCCAGGAATCTCTGCTATAAGAGCAGTATTTGGGGCTGACTGGGTGACCACAAAGCTCAAGAAGATGTACACCAACACCTTGTAGATGATAAGACAAGCTCCTGCCATGGCGTGGCCTGAGAGTATAGACTAGTTTGTGGGGTGGGATCTGTTGTTGGAGATGAGACTTGGGAGAGACGTCAACCACACAAGCATGCCATAGCTAAGTTGTTTGGTGAAGAACATGGTTTCATTTTTTTATGGTATTTATTGACGGCGATGCATAGGAGAACGTGCCAAGAATGCAACTTGAGAGATATATGATTGCGGGTTTTTCTCCTTTTGCTAACAACCGCTTGCGATTGTGGTTGCTTCCAAGGCAAGATCAGAGAGAGAGAGAGCGAATGAAGAAAAAAGTGCTGTGGACCTGTGGCTGTGGCAGTCTTAATTGACAAGCGGACGCTGGGAAAAAAATGGCAGGATTGTGGGAGGGCCAATTATAGCTTTACACGTTGTTCACATAATGTTTCTTTATTCTTAAACATTGATGGCAATGAAAAAAAAAAAGAAGGAAAAAGAAAATGAAAAGGAGAAGGCTATTGTGAAGGTGGTTTCATCTAACTATTCATAAACTCTTCTTGGTTTGAAGTATTTGTTGATGTGATGAGGCAAATGTGTCGCTAATTGCTCTATCTTGATGAGGTGATTCTTTGTAAGAGCATTACTTGGATAAGATGTAATCAACAGTTCATATTGAATGCATTAGATATAGAAACGGATTTATGGGAGGACTTACAGTAGCCCTGAACCCCCTAAATTACAAGAAAAAAAAAATTAAGGTAAAAAAAATTAATTTAAAGTATTTTTTTGTCAATTGGTCCATTTTCAAAAAAGACTTAGCCCTGAGTCCCCTCGAAATTCAAAGCTAGCTCTGTCCTGATTAGAGATAATTTATTAAGAAAACAAGTGAGTTTCACCTATTTGGACAAGTGCTTGAGTGCTTGCTAGAGTGGGCGTAGCCACGTACCCTTTTCACAAGCAATACGAGTTATTCATTGTACTTAATTTCCGTCCATGAAGTAGTAATGATTTTTCAATCGTTGCTTTAGGAGAGATGATATAATTTGGGCAACCCAATAAGTATGGCTCAATTATTCTTATCATATGCAATACGCACAACTCATTACATCTTATCCCCGTTTACCGAGCACTTGTCCAATCAGGTGTAGCCCACTTACCCTTTTCACAAGCAATGCTTGCAAATCTCATTATATTTCTTCCCCATTCATCGAGCACCTGTCCAGTCAGGTGTAGCCCACGTACCCTTTTCACGAGCAATACTTGCAGTTAATTACACTCAATTCCCGTCCCATTTGCTTTACGAGAGATGCTATAATTTGAGTCGCTCGAGCATATATAACTCAATTACTCCTGTCATGTGCAATATGCATAGTTCACTTACATTCCGTCTCCATTAACAAAGTAGGAATGATTTTTAGACCTTTGCTTAAGGAGAAATGCTAACTATAATGACCATAATTATCCTCGACAGCTTTACTAAAAACAGTGGGAGTTCAATTAAGGAAGAAAGCATTGAAGTTGAATGATCATTGTCCTCGTCAGCTTATCCTGAAAATTATCCACACATTTTGAAGGGTTTTTAGTGGGTTTTACACGTTTCACTCTTATCTCCTAAGAGAAAGGGGAATGTATATATGGTAAATATGAGAAACTCTCCCATCAAACTGATTCAGAATAAGAAAATAAAAGGGTTTTATTAGTAAAATGGACAAAAATGGGATGAAAACTAAAGGAATGCCAAAAGAATAACAGAAAACTAAATAGGAGCCCATCAGGACTTCTTACAACCCTACAATCACATGTGCAATTGGAGTAAACATATACAACGAATTTTGGAAGAAAAATCCATTTTTTTTTTTTTTTTCACTTTGAATAGAAAAAATAAATAAAAAAATAAATGAAGAAAATGGTGGCTGGTAGAAAAGTAACGTAACTCATAAAAGTAATGCAAAAAAATAACTTGTGTTGTTGATTTAGATTGAAGTTTTTGTGGATAAAATCATACCATTAGTTTATATTGTAAAAAAAATAAAAGAAAAAAAAGAATAGCTACTACTAGGAATAAGAACAAAAGAGCTATTCATATTTCTTAATTTTGTAACAACATACATAAAAAAATTAAAATTGAATCAAAATTTCGAAAAACCCTATATATATATATATATATATATATATATATATATGTGTGTGTGTGTGTGTGTGTGTATTTTCAAATCCCATATTAAAAAAAAAAAAAAAAAAAAAAAAAAACCTGAAATAAAATGGGTGAGCTCATCTGGGGACCAGGGTGGCTGCGACCACCCCGACCTCTTTTGTGGGTGGCCGACCACCCCAATGGGTGGTCAAGCCACCCACTTTATTTTTCATATTTTTTATTTTATTTTATTTTGTTTTGTTTTAAATTAAATTTTTTTTTAAAAAAAATTGTATGAGTATTTTTGAAAAATGTATTACATTCCTTAAGGATTAGCTAAGCTTTTTTTTTTTTTGACTAAGCTACTCATTCTTGAGTGGCTTAGCTAGTGTGTATGAAATTAGTAGTTCCATGAGAATAAACTATTCACAGAAATAATGTGTTACCAAACAACGGAATAAGTATACTTAAGATTAGTTAGAGTCTGCTTGGAATTGCGTTTGAGGGGCCTAAAAGTGCTTTTAACACTCAAAAAGCCTGTTTAAAAAAAAAAAGGTACTCGTTTGGTAAAAAAAATTAAAAGTACTTTTAAGGGTTCAAAAAGCCTAAAAATGGTTAAAAAGCACTTTTGGCAAAAACTTCATTTTAAAGTTTTTGCCAAAAAGCTCTTTTTGACTTAAAAATTTTATTTCTCAAACGTAATTCTAAACAAACTCTTAGTCAATTTTAAGGGTCAATTTCGCAAATGCAAACGCAAAGCAAGCGAGAAGTAAATGTGGTGATTGGACGTTATTTTGCAAGTATTGATTAAGTTGATGAATTACTTTTATTGAGATTTTGTTTTTGGTGGTGGCGTACTAGAATATTTCCAAAACAAAAACGACAAGCGTAGAGAGAGCTCATTATAAAGAAAACAATGGACACCACGTGTTTGTTTCATTTTAGCGACACCACGTGGTGATATGTCATTGTTCAACTAAAAGATTAAAACAAAAGAGAAAAGCCGGATATTTTGGTGCTTTTATGAGAGAGAGACAGAGGAAGTTGGGGAGGAATAGATCGAGCATGATGTGTGACGACGCCGTTGGAGGCAAGTGTGTTTGGCATGTTGAATAAGTAATGTGAGAGAGTTTATATTAAAAGAAAATATAATTAACTTTTGTAAGAATTTTGTACAATTTTTTTTTTTAAAAAAAATCCTTTTCAATGAGAGAAAGACACATCAGCTTGAAATATCAAATATGATATTTCAATTTATGATAAAACCCCTAATCCCCATTAAAGACCCACCACCCTCTCCTCTGTCAAAATGCCACCGCTCTCTGTTCCTCTGCCGGGCGCCACCATAAAAAACAACCCATTTACTCAACATTTCAACCAAACCCAATTACTCTTTTGGGTTATATCCATGTAGTTTTCTCCTATGTATTCTCTTATTTCTTCTTCTTTGTAGCCCCTCCCCTTCTCTTGTATTGCTCATAGAATACAAGTAGCCCCTAAACCCTATATGTATATACAAACAACTAGGCTTATGTTAAGTGCCCATAATTTATGGACATTTTAAAAAAAAATATTGATCCATAGTTTATGAGCACTCCACACCAGCCCAATTGATCAGGAGTTATATAAAGCTGAGTTTGTAGCATTGCTCATATATATATATATATATATATAGAGAGAGAGAGAGAGAGAGAGAGAGAGGAAATTATGGTACACGCCATTTGCAATCATCCCCAAACTTAAAAATTAACAACGGACCCTCTTAATCGATCAGGTACTCTTAGTTTGCCCTCTCTATAGAAGCATATAACAAGAGTAATGCTATATACCACAACTATTCAACAATGATAACCTGAGAGTTCCAACCAATCACTAGATCAATATTTTTGAAAAAAAAAAAAATCCAAAGATTGATTGGGACTTACACATTATCATTGTAGAATAATTGTGATATATAGCATTACTCATATGTAAAATATATAAAGTACGAAAGAAAACAAGAATTAGGGCTATATCTTGTTTCAGCTCTAACAATTCCATCTCGATCCGTCTACCAAAACAACCATAAATGTTTTTAAAAAAAGTAGGCATACGATGTACAAAAAGTTCATGCGACAATATTAAATTATGTATAATTATTTTACAATGTGTGGTATTTATAGAGAAATTTAGATATGGTAAACAAGGGAAGGTAAACCAAATACAGTAGGAGATTAATGATAGACAGAAGAAAACTAAATCATAGCTAACCATGGAAATTATTCTAACACCCTATCAACATTTGCTGTTAACTATTTGAAACAATATTTCTGTACTAGCTTTATTGACAGTATATATATATATATATATATATATATATGCTTTTCAAATCATTTTATACCCAAAATATGTTTCAGAAGTAAAAAAAACATAGAACAAGGAATAGCAATTTTTTGTTTCCTTTTCTTATGCTTCTTTTGCTTATGCAACTACAATATCATTACCATGTCTTTGCTCTTAGGTACACAAAAAATATGCTCATCTATCAATTACACCACAATACTTCCTAAACACAACGTTGTGTTTAAATTACAATGATACAAGTTACAGTTACAATGTTACATACTTTCACCGAGGGAATATTCTACACTCCTTTTACTCATTTTCCTTTCCCATGGAAACAGATAAAACCTCTATATTTTGCATTCCACTATTTCCTCAAACTACCAATCAAATAATTTTTTTTTCGATTAGTTGAAACATATAGCTTGCTTATCATACAGCCACAACTTGATTACCTGATGGAAATTCCAACTAAAGCCATCAATAATACAACCAATATTCTTCTACGTGAATCGGATAAAGATGGTGCACTGGAGAACTTGACTCTCTGAGCCTGATCACTGCAGAAGAAAGAAACAAACATGAACTCCTAGTAAAGATGACAAAAGGGGTTTGTAGTGTTGAAGATCTATATAATAATAAAGAAATAGGAAGTAACTTTCCAGCATCATTCATTTCAAAAGCAAGGGTAAATCTGAAAAGGGTTTTGGCATTTGGATATCCACTGACCAAAAATAGTATATTAGACAGGATATAGTTGTGTTTGACTTCTTACCCTTGTAAGGATGAAAGTAAGCCACAGTATATGGTATTCTCAGGCAAAGGAGCCTCAGTGTTGTCATTCTCCGGGTTTATAACATTCATGTAAACTTCTTGTCCCAGATACCATGAGTTGAGATTCTCCGCTCGAAGGTTCCAAATGCCAGAATTGTCAAGAGAAACTAAAATGGCTGTCCAAGCTCCAGGAAAGACCTGTACTCAAGTGAGAAATAAGTAGTTATTCAACACAATCTCTCATTATTTTTTTCCTTTTATTTTATGTTTTCTTTCTTTCTTTATTGTTTATAGCTCATCAATTATCAACAACAAATCAAACCTAAACATAATAAATTTTTTTGTTCTGGGTGCATGTAGCACAAGTACTTCAATAACAGCCACTAAGAAAGTAACTAAAAAGCTTTCACATATAAGCTTGAAAGCCGCAAAAGCTCCCAGGTTAAAGGATAGATCCGTGCAATGAAATTACGGAAATGAGTATCTACTTATTTTCCATTTAAAATTATGCGTTCCCATCCAAAACATATCCGTGCAATGAAATTACGGAAATGAGTATCTACTTATTTTCCATTTAAAATTATGCGTTCCCATCCAAAACATATCATATAAATGAAAAGGTTGAAGGGAGTCTGAGAATTAACCCAAAAGTACATAAGCAACCATGGCAAATAAACTCCTAATTTGTCATTGATCGCCATGTGAGCATCCTTTTTAGTGTCAAATCAATTATTTGATTTTGAAAATGTTTTGATTAAAATGTGTACTGTCATCTATGATGATTCTTTTTGATTTTTTTCAAAATTCTGGGTGTATGCAAAATTCCTTATTATCTATGATGATGGATTTCTCCGGCCACTAGATTCCGGTATGCAACTTAAGGTATCTTATTATGGCTTAGTGCGAAATTTGCTTAAAGTTCGCTATTGAAGTGGTACCTGACAAATGCAACAGCACCTATCTCAGGAAGAAGTTAATAGTGCTCATTTATTAGATTTTGAGAGAAGATCTTCTCAGCATGTAAAAACTTGCAAGGCATTGCATTTTATTTCATTTTGACAACATGCCTAGTAAAGGGTCCTAGTATCTGGGAGCATCACAAATCCACAAGCACTTAGAACCACTCTGAAATTCTTCGATACATATATTTAAAAGAAAATTAGCATCCATACAGATTGTAGAACTCTTTGGCTTTTAAAATAAACTCTAGTTTTCTTTTTCATAAAATTGATCTTGTATGCCTTTCTTATCATTGTCTATTCTATCCCTTGTAGCAAAAACTTCTTAACCAATTGATTTATACAAAAGCAATTAGGGTCAAGATTATTAGATGGGCATACCTGTGTAGTGCTGCGAGCAACGCCATCCCATTTGTTATAAGTGCCTCTGCTATTCTCCGTCCACACTCCAAAATCCATACTACAGTTCAAATGGAAAATTGTCCAAATCAATTTTTGAATTCCACAAATTAGAATCACTCAGCCGATAATATCATAGCTAAAGGCTCACCCCACAACAAAGAATGCATAGCCATCCATGTGGTAGCTCTGGACAGTGGTATCATTGTTTTGAAAGATGATTTCCATAAATCCTTTGAAAGTACCATTAATTAGAGATGTATCAAATTTGGGAGGTCTGTTCATCAATCTGTTTGGGAAATCTAGCTTGTACACCCCTGGAATGTTGAACTGGTGGGCAAGCTTCAGGGGTGTTGAAGGTGGTAAGTATGAAATACCATTGAGGGTAGTACGCCACTTTCCATCAATAAGCTCTGGAGGTCTATTGAGGATCACATATACTTCTGTGACAGTAATTTGACCATATCTGAAAGATCCCTGAGGGTTTGGACGAGCAGCACCAGCAGAGACGTTCCATCTGGAAAATGCACCACCGGGACAAGAATGTAAAATAGTCAGCCCAGCATCCATGATTACCTACGCAACCCACTAACAGAACAACAATGTTGCAAATATTTGACTTCAAGGAGAGCAAACACGAAACCGAGCAAAATAATAAAACCCTTCTTTAGTGTCTGTTCTAGTTTTGTTTGCTTCCCTTCAGATGAAACTGTTAGTTATAAGCAGTTGAAAAGATAAATTTATCCCAGATCATAAAAATTATTAATATACAGAAAGGGATGAAGCCATCTTTTCAACCACACACATTCATGCATAGGAAATGCTACTTATTAATGAAAGACTGAGAATCTTCTTGAGGTCTAGAATATGTCCTTTCAGGATATTTATATCAACAATCCAAAGAGAGATAAAAACTTAAACTACAACCTTATGGATCTTGCTTGATTCATTGAGAAATAAGTGTCGTATTCATTAGGAAGATCAGGAAGAGGACCTGAAGCAGGTCCTAGAGAATTGGAGTAGCGCAAGATGGCAACTCCAGTAGCTCTAACCCAAGCAGATGAATTGACAAACCGAGAAGTTGCAACAATGTAGTAGTCATGGCTAGCATTTTGATCCATTGTGACCAAGAATGAGTATGACTGACCCACGTGAATATCCATGTTTGTGTAGTTCTGCTGAACTGTGTAAGATCCTTCAGTCTCCACAAGAATTAAGTTATGATCTTGTATTCTGAAATTCAAGCTAGTTGAAATACCAACATTGTGCACCCTGAGGCGGTATGTTTTTCCTGTAGCAAATTAAATTGAAAACATTCGGCTATCAGTAAAACTGCAACAAAGAGAAACTGAATAGATACAGCATGTTAGCAGAACATTGTACACGTAAAAACCACCATGAGGGTGATCAATTACAATATATTGCAGTTGTCATGTTCTTGGGAAGAAAACCTACAAGAGTTTATTTAGAACTACTACGAAAGGGAGCCCTTGCAGGTTCAAATACCTCACCTATCAGGATAGAGAAGTAGTATACCTCACAAATTTCTTTTGAGCATACATGAGATTCTCATGAAAATGAGATAATTTCCATTCTGCTATCATAATATTTGAAGGCACACAAACATCCCCTTGAAAGGGTTGGCCAAACAAGCTTGATAAGACAGAGAGCATGCACAAAAGGAAAAAAGAAAGAAAGTTCCAAGCGTAATTTCAGAAGTTCTGGAAAGTAATTCGGACATCTTTCAAATTCTATACAATGCAAAAGAATGATTTGAATCTCAGAACATTTAAGCTTGCCTTAACAAACAACAAACAGATTTGAATGGTATTTTTGAATGTCATACAAAATTCAAATGAATGTATTGCCTTTCAGCAAACACTCAAAAAGGAAACCATATCCTAGAATGAGGCCAAATATATAATGGAGATGATGCACCTATAGAGCATCTTGCAATTAAATACTATCATTGCAGGAAGAAGAAGGGGCCCCCATGATCCAAATTCCTATGCCATTTTTCTTTCTTCTGAAATCTTATTTGTATACTTTTTGCTTCATTTCTTAAGTGGTTAGAATATTTATAAGTCAAAGAATTATTTGTGGATTAAAAAGTACAGAAAAGGAGTTTATGCATATCAGTTTTTAGTGTTTTGAGTTGCCGAGCTCTGCAAGCTGTCTAGGGTCTTGAACGTATCTTATCGCTTTTGCTACTTTTTTTTTTTTTTTTTTCTCATTAATTAATTGCAGTTGCTTTTTTTAAAAAAACATTTTTTGGGGGGAACACTTGTGTGGGGATGAATATGTAGATATCATATTTCCCTAGTTATTGCTGGTTAGGTAGCTTCTGCTCTATATTTCATGTGTACATGGGGGCACCTTACGCTTTTAATGATATCTCAATTACTTACAAAAAAAAAAAAAAGTTGTTTCCTCTTGCTGCATCAAAAGGGGTTTGGTCAAACTAGCACTTCCAGCATTCAACCATCATTATGAGAGAGCTGCCATTTTCCATAATCGCAGAAATCATAACAATGGATTTTTATAACTTTACCTGCTATTAACACAAACTGGAGTCATTAAATTTGGGACAGCTAGATCTGCCCTACATAAAATTGTAAATCAGTATACTCTTGGAATATGTGTTTAGATAAATTTTAGATAGTTCCAAAAACTAGTTCATTTGAGCATGTTAATGCTACTTAATCAGCACAAACATTGCAAGAAGTTACCTGGATCAACATTTATTATCTGGTAAGCAATACCATCTGGAACAACCGCGTCATCAAAGCGATAGGGACCCAGTCCATTTATAAGGATACCGTCAGGAGCTCCAAGGTCGATTCCTTTTTCAACATCCTTCCTTAGTTCCTGTTTCCCCATAAGCATTGTTCAATAAGGAAATCAATAAAAGTAACTAGTTTTCACTAGTCACCACAGTCAGTGAGCCAAACAAGATTTACACCGACCTTATGACTCTTAGTATACCAGTCACTAATGAAGATTGTAATATCTCCATCTGGCATCCCGAATGGTACTGCAATCACTTCTCTGTTGTTTATGACGATTCCTCCATATCCACCCGCAGCTCTTTGGAAGCCTAGGGAAGGGAAGTAAAAGAAGCTCCCAATCTGATCTTTGACCTGAAACTGATATGTCCAGTTCCAACCAGAAGGAATTGGACAATTCGTCCCTGAAACACCATCTTGCCAAGAGTTCTTCCTATGTTGTATGCCATTCCTGCATTAAACGAAGCAATGTTAAAATTAATAAATCAAATGTGCTAATTTTTCTTACTCTTGAGGAAAATGTATATTACCATGTAAGAAGCAATGGTTCATCAAGGTCATTCTTGACATTTACAACAACATTCCAATTTGTAGTGACATTGAGAACCGGTCCTGGAAATTGCCCATTAATCGCAATCACCTGAAATTATTGGTACAAATTAATTGGCATGGGCGAAGCAGCCAAAAGATTTAAGAACTTTTTGGTATATAAACTACCAACATATAGATAGTTACCAAAATAAATAGAAGTAGAATATCACAGCTAAAAAGATAAACAAAAACTTTTGATTCCAAAACTAGGATCAGTATGAGAAAGAAATAAGGGGTAAAAAAATAACAAGATTGGCCATGCTTAAGTAGCCAGCAGGTAAACCTCATTTCCATACCAAACCTTTGCCCAATCATTCATAACTCATGGCCCAGGTGAAACAGGAAGTACAGAGGGCAAGACACAATTGTCATGTTACAGCATATTTGAAGAAGCACGAGTCAGTAACACAAATTTATAGGGAATTGAAAGCTAATGGGTAGAACAAGAATAAATCCCTAGAAGTAACATAAAAAAGTAGCGAAAATCACATGGCAGGAAGAATAGTACCAAACAATGGATTAAGAAAAGGTGCCCATCACTAGAGTCAATCTCCAGATGTTAAGCAGATTTTGGAAATTTACAAAGGCAATATTTATTATCACAAGTATAAATTTCTCATTTTTTGTTCAACGACCTATTGTAGCACTTTTCACGTCTAATACCATAAAATGTGAGATGAGTGGTACCAGTTTCACATGAGAAAAATGTGATGTAAAATCTTTTAATACAAGAAGGTTAAAGGATTGAGATAAATTGAAAAACTTATTCATATGGCTGTTACATGCTTCATGATTAGATTACTCAATAATAGGATCACAATTACTACAGTCTATAATTCGATACTAGTATCTAAGCCTACAAATTGGCTCACGTAGATCGTGACTGTTTTGAGACGAAATTAGTTCAAACTTATTCTGTTCAGTATGGATTTTATCCCATCTATACGGTACAGAAACTCAGGAAACAAGTGGTTCACAGATTTCTAAAGAAAAATGTTACTTGATTCAGCTTCAGAGTCTAGGTAGCCAGTGATGAAAGCAACATCAACAACAATAATACTCAAGTAAGTTTGCATGATTGAGGAACTGGGAATACACATGTTGGCCTTACGGTTGACCCCAAAAAACAAAACAAAGAAATTGTCAAATGTCGAGCTACTGGCAAACAAGATTGTATATGGACAATACAGACTTTTTAAGATTCAAACTCTACTTAGACTTTTATACAATTTTTTTAATTGAATAAAAAAGCTTCTACTTCAAAGCAATGAATTTTAACAAAAAGTCTGATAAGGCTGTTACTGGGGGGAAAAAAAAGGTTCTAATTCTAGGAATTCAACACAATGGAGGTAGAGTTCTGGAAAGTTTAGATAAATCCGTCTTCTCTAAAGTGAGTAATGGTAATGCAAATTTCTATCTTTACTTCATTAATGGCCTAAGTCTTACAAGATTTACAAGTAGGAACTTTTTAAAGTTAAATTACTACATAACTTTTCAATATAATCCCTATAAATGATTTTTGTGTAGTCCCTGTCATAATATTAATTAAATAATTAAATCAATAATTTTTTATTAGCTTAACCTTTTAAGACAATTGATGATTTAATATGGTAACAAAGGTCTTGAAATTAAACTTGTCTCCATCATTTACCTTTCATTTTAATAAAATATTTGGGGTAATTACTTTTTTCCCCCATCAACTACAACACATTGTCACTTTATCCTCATGAACTGACAACTCTACTGCCCGACCTTATCAAACTACCATTTTGTGTCCAAAAACCCCATTCTGTCAGTCAAAGGCGTTAACTCAGACGGTCAACCCGTCACGTACGTCCCACATGCCATCTTAAAATTTTCTATCCCACTTTTGTCATAGTAGGGTTGTTAGTTCATGGGAGCAAAGTGACAATGCGTTGTAGTTGATGGGAGAAAAATGTGGGATAGAAAATTTCAAGATGGCATGTGGGACGTACGTGACGGGTTGACCGTCTGAGTTAACGCCTTTGACTGACGAAATAGAGGTTTTGAGCACAAAATGGTAGTTTGATAGGGTCGGACAGTAGGGCTGTCAGTTCATGGGAGTAAAGTGACAATGCATTATAGTTGCTGGGGGGAAAAGGCAATTACCCCCAAGTATTTTACATAATAGGCCTCATTTATTAAGGAGAGTTTAAGTCCACACCCGAAGTGAAGGAGTCATTTAGAATATTAGTTAAATAATTATGTTGGGGAGAGAAACACAAGGGAAGTCAAAAAAGAGTAAATTAATATACATATTAGGACACCACTTCTAGCCCAAAAGCCTAAGCTAATGAGCTTGGGTCCACTTACGTATATTAACCACTCTTTTTCTTTATACTTTCTTAATGTAGGACACAAACCTTACAAGTGTAGCCAAAGCTAACCATGGACTCTCATACCAATTGTTGGTGAGAGAAACACCAAGAAAAGTCAATCAAGATTCAAGAGTAAATTAATATACATATTAGACACTACTTTTATACTTTTAACCCCAAAGTCTAAGCTAATGAGCTTGGGTCTTGTTACGTACATTAACCAAATATACGTAATTAAATCAATAATTTACTATCTGCTTAAATTTTTGGTACAAATCATGATTTACCGAATCAAAATTTACTAGAAAGTAAGCAACTAGTGTCCAACAAACTAATTACATGAGCATTACTTGAAATCTAACGTGAACTACTACTAAACAGTGTCCATCTAGTGCTAAGAATCAGAGTGACAAAACGTGAAGTATAGATACGAGATCAACAAGTAAGAAGAGAATTGAAGAGAATGGGAGTGAAGAAATAACCCGTTGTTTAGCTCCAAGCGGGGAGGCAGTGATGTAGGAGACAGTCCAATCAAAGAACGCAAAAGGGTCACCCGCCAAAGCAGCAGTTGAGAAGCAGAAGAGAAGGATAACAAAGAAGAAGGAAGAGGCTGGCATTGGATTCCGATTCTTCTTGTGTTACTACTCTTCTTTATTTCTTTTCTTTTCTTTTCTGGGTGTCTTCTGTTTTCTTAATTTCTTTCCTCTACTTCTTTACTGAAAAAGAGAAAGAAAGAGAAAGAGAGAATTGGGTGGGTGGGATTTGCCGGTAGAGTAAAGAATGGCAGTAGCATATCATCTTGACAGAGAGAGAGAGAGAGAGTTCTCACGTGGGTTCTGGAAGGGAAACAACTCGGGCCGTCAGAGGTGCCTGTTGGGCAGTATGATGGGTCCCATTTGTTGCCGTTCATGGAGATTTGAGCCAGAGCTATGGTGTTTTCCACGACTTTTCAAATCAGAAATCAAATTGCGGGCCAATAAAGCGTGTAAAATCGATTTGGGAAAGTTGGGTAATTTGGCGGTGGCATATCTTTTTGACCCCAATGCTTCCTCGTTACCATGATAGTACAATTACTAAATAATCTATGGCATCTCTCTACGAGGATAATTATTAGCTCTTAGAATCTTGTCTACAAGAAAATTGTAGGCCCTCATCAATTCTCAAACGACTATTAATGCAAACCAACAAAGAAAATCATGTTTTATTGATGTCATGTTAGACAAAGAATCTCTCACATAAAATGGTCACACTGCCTCATAATCAAGTACGCGCATTCTCTACCATCAAGGGTGGTGGCTTAATAACTTAAAAAAATTTGTAAGTGGTTAAGTAAGAATTAAGGTGTGTGTTCAAATCTTCGTAATAGAGAATTTTTATGCCTGATTATTATAAATCACCTTGATTATCATTGATACTTTAGTAGAACAAGCAGTTAAACTATGGTTCGGTTGCTCTTTAGGGTGCGTCTGCGATTTTTGTTGTGTAGGTTCCTCCTCAGCAGTCCGCAAGTTGGTAAAAAAAAAAAAAAAAAAAAAAAAAGGGGTACACACATTCTCTATTTCTCTCTTTCTATTCAATTTTCTTCAAAAAAAAAAAAAGATGGCTCCCCGTCAGTCTTTCACCCAACTGACGTCACCTGATATTCTTCCCTTATTTTTCAGGTGGACCGTTGGTAGTTAGTCGTCCTAAAATTTTCTTAAGTTGTTAAATGTCATGCCTATTTATTTGATAAGGATAAATGTTTTTGTACGTTTGAGTCCACAAATGTAATTATTAATTTATAAAAGAGATAGACCTCAGATGTACATGTAGGTTGTAGTAGATCTCTATGATAAGTGTATGATATCAAATCGTGTATTTATTTTCATAAGTAATTAATATACATGTGCTCAAAAAAAAAAAATAAAGGAATTTATTATGTACTTAAATTTATATATTGTTGAGATTCACAAAAAATTTGCAAGTGTCATCAATCTCATGGTAAAATTTAGTTGGAGAGTTATAATTCTCTAAAATAAACTTTTCAATTTTTTGTAATATTTCCTTTAGAATTTTTCGTTAAATCTTGTCAATTTTCAAAATGCCATTTTTTTATTCTAAAAAATTGCAAAGATTCATGCAATTTAACAGAATTTGCAAAAATACTCACGCTTGAATTTTTGCAAATTTTTATATATATAAAAAAAAAGAGTATTTTGGAAACTTTGACAAGATTTAACGAAAAATTCTAACCGAGATGAGACATTGCAAAAAAAAATTAAAATTAAAAATTTGATACCATAAATTAAGAGTTCTTAAACTTTGGGGGGTGGGGTAATTTTAAAATGCGTGAAAATTTTGTGATGTTTCCCCTAAAACATCATTGCCGGCTCAATTGGGTTTAAAATTCTCAGGGATCCTTTGTATCCCCACAATCAGTTGATTTTGGGAGATGGGGCAAAAATAGAAGGCGTTTCAACCCCAGTTGAATTTTTCAATGGCCTTTACTTTTTAACACTAGATGGCATTAGCGTGGGAGACAAGCAACTTGATATTGATCCCCAGACATTCAGAAGAACAGCATCAGGCAATGGTGGAGTCATAATTGACTCTAGAGCAACATTAACTTACCTAGCCAGAGGTGGGTTCGAGCCACTTAGAGCTGAAGTGCAAAGATTGGCAGATGGGTTGCTACAACCTGTGGAAATGCCTGGCTTAAAGGTCCCCTGCTACAATGGTGTTATTGAGCGTGATCTTGTGGGGTTTCCATGGGTGGTTTTTCACTTTGCAGGGGGGGTTGAGTTGGGGTTGGACACAGAAAGCATGTTCGTGGAGATTACTTCAAATCAATTTTGTATGGCTGTGATGCCGAGTGAGGGAGGAGTTGAGTATTATTGGAGTATTGGCTCAGCAGAAGTATAACATTGGCTATGATATTCTTGCTGCAAAAAAGATTTCCTTCCAACGGATAGATTGTGAACTCTTGGAGAGATAAATATTGCAGCTGCATTTTGTTAAAAATATATAATGAAAAAGAAGAAATCAAGTCTCCATATCGTAACGACGGTATCTTTAGAGCGTATTTTCTCCTATTTTCAAGTGCTAAGGGTATATGACAAAAGTAACAAAAAATCATCCTTATGGAGAATTATACAAAATAAATTTAAAAAAAAAAAAAAAAACTAAATGCTTGTGTCCTGGCACTTCGCCAAAGGGTCATATTTATCTATATGTTATTTATCTCCCGTTCGTCTTTATATATATATATAAATTCACTACTAAATCTATAGGACTCACATATATTCCATAGCGAATTTGAAAAAGAGATTGATGAAAGATGGATGAGAGATGGAGGAATTGGTCTCTTCCAAAATATGCTCATAATATTCTTATAGGTGCCGTTTCTTTATCCTTTGGTGACGTGTGAACAGTGCAAAACGGTACCTTTTATAAAAGGTGCCGTTTCGCACTATTAAAACAACACTATCCCATTTTCTAGTTTTTGCACTTTTTGCCATTTTCAAATAGTCACAATTTGAATGTCACTAAGCAATTAATGATGTTTAATTAAACGACACTATCCCATTTTTTAGTCTCTGCACTTTTTGCCATTTAAAAAAAGTCACTATTTGAATGTCACTAACCATTTAATGACATTTTTTGGGCACAAAAACGCCATTATATGGCGGTCACAAAACCAAAGAATTTTTGTTGATATTTTCTCATAATATTATCCCTTAATATTCTCTTATATAGTTCATAAGGGACCTGCTATTCCTCTAACTCTTATCCTGTCTCTTTCAAATTTACCATTGGATCTATGGAACCCACACAATTCAATGGTAGATCGATTTGAAAAAAAATATGAATGAAGTTAGACAGAAGATGGATAGGAGAAGTAAAAATAGCATTTATCTTTTCATACTCAGAATGATTATGTATTTTTCAAATACATTTATTTTATGCATTATCTAAGATAATTATTTTCCTAAATAAACGGCAATACTTTCTACAAAATGACGTAGATACCTAGGCTACAATTCAATTATAAAACTCTAGCTATGATTCCTATCACCAGTACTCCAATGGAAACGAACAAGGCCAAAGATGATGAGCTCATCGCCCCCTCTCCTTTCAAACCCTTTTGCAAGTGGCGTAAAGAAGAAGGATGTAACGTTCTTGAGGTTCATCTTCAAGGTATTATCTAATTTTAGTTTTCCGGATTAACATGTGATTACTCAAGGGCTTGTTGGGATGATTTTCTTTTAGTCTATTTCGCTCTGCGTTTTAAAAAAAACTGCGATTTTACCAAATGGGCGTTTTCAAATCGTTCTCTTTAAATTGCAAATCTAATCTGACCATAAGTTGTATAACACTGGTTCTTCTAATTCAAGAGTGACAATGCCTTGTTTGCAGACATGGACTTACATGCAGGCGGTTGGGCGATATGGCCATCCCCAGTTTTGAAATTTTTTTTTTATTAAATATGCTTTAAAATGTGAATTTGAGCCAAAATACTACCTTAGCTTGGCCCCAAGTTTGGTCGTGGACCATAAAAAATAGTTCAAAAATTTCGAGTTTTAATGCTCTTTACATTCGTGTCGTGTGACTAATACACTTTACATTTAGGGATTAAACTGAAAATTGAATTATATTAATTTTTTATTTTTATTTTTTATTTTGTTTATATTTTCTTAACATTGAATGAATACTGATTTTATTTTTTATATATTAATTTATCCTTTAATCTTAATATATTTCTCATCTATTATTTGGCTCTCTATTTAAATATATTTCAAATTCATGCTTTGGCTCATGTCATAAAAATATCTTATTCCGTCTCTGCTTCTTTGATAATGTGTTTTAAAGAGTACTTTTTTCTTTTTTTTATGATTTTTCTTGTGTCATTATTTTGTGTTCGAAAATATTTGTGTTTTTTTTTGTGTTCGAGAGTAGTGGCCTCATAAAAACGATCAATAATAAAGTGAATAAAAAAGTTTCTTTTTGCCATTTTGTAGGGTTCAAAAGTGAAGAAGTTACCGTTGAACTTATGAGTGAAAATCTTTGCATAAGGGGAGAAAGCACTAGTCTAATCAATAGCCGCTTTCACAAAGAAATTAAAATTCCAAGAGATTGTACAATATATGAAATTCGTTCAAAGTTTGATGGCGGAATTCTTTATATAACAATGCCTACTAATGATCCTTGGTCGAGTGCTGGAGAGAGGATTAAGGGAAGGTTAAGTATAAGAGAAAAGTTGCCATTAGCGGTGCCTATGATTCTAGCGATGGTTCTAATTATTATATATATAATCTTTATGGTAATATACATCTGGCCGAAAATAGAAGCATCACAACAAATCACCACGCAGATGGGCCAAGCGGCGACACTTGATATGCCGATGGAAGACTCAGCAAGCATCATGAAAGCTATGGTGCAGGCAAATGTATGACAAACCTTACTAATTTACTTGCATTGTAGGCCAATTTAATCCATTTGATTCAGAAAAATCTCTTAGACTTTCGGCGTTGTATGTTTTGTAGGTCAGAGGACAAAATGCTCCGGACTCCAACTCCCCGGTCGGCCAACCAACTAGTCACCCAAGTGATGGTAAGTTGCTTGGTGTAGCGTGCACTAGTAAAAAAAATGCAGTTTTATGTCGTTTTCATAGAACGACATTATTTATACCATTGAAGGGAAAAGTAAAAAATATTTACCTTTTGGTAAAAACAGAGTCAATTGTGTGGTTGTTTGACATCAAAACTTGATTGCACCTTATAATTTTATTATCACATGTAGAATTAGGGCAGTAAATTAATCGAATTGTTCGTGAATATATAGTTTTGAGTATTGATTTTTCTTTTTTTTAAAAAAAAAAAAAAATTAAAATACTTGTGGGGTTGTAGATTTGTATTGAACTAATTGTATCAGGTTAATTTAGAGAAAAGTTGAGAATGAATTGCAGTTTCGGGTTTGCATTTCATTTCTATTTGATTTTTTTTTTAAGATCGATATGATATAAAAATTATAAAATATATTTTGATTGGGCAGGTGAGATTCCAAATGGGATGAAGATGATGAATTTGAGGATGAGGATGATGGGTAAGACCGTAAGAGTGACTGCTTGAAGGGCTAACTAGACATATTTTGGCTGCATGCATGATTTAATGGACCAGATTTATGTTATGTTTTATTTATCTGTTTAATTGTGTTTTTTAGATAATAATTATGTTTTCATATTTTTTGGAGTACTACATTATGTAGCTTATATTGACAATTAATATTTATGAGCCTTCAAATCGCCTCCTTTCACATGGAAGGTGAGGCACTGGTTTGGTTCCAGGACTTAGATGAAACAGGTCAGTTCCCTACTTGGGATATTTTTCTTCAAGCTCTGCTCACTCGATTTGGTCCAACCTATGATGATCCCATGGAGTCCTTGGTCAAGCTTCGACAGACCTCTACGGTGGCAGAATATACAGCCCAGTTTGAGTCTCTCTCTAATCACCTCCGTGGACTCTCCGATGCATATAAACTGAGTTGCTATCTCAGTAGTCTTAAAGATGAGGTTCATCTTCCCTTGAGGATGTTGGCACCTTGCACTCTAGTAGCAACCTTTGGCTTGGCTAAGTTGCAAGAGGAGTATCTGTCCAGCTCCCGCAGAACCTTTAAACCTCAAGGTTCTTCCTTTTCCTATAGTCGGCAACAATGGGGACCGCCTGGAGCTTCTTCCAGCCAACATGGGGGGTCTCAGATGTCTCAATACTCCTCTACATCTAAAGCTTCAACTCTGGTACCTGTTCAGAAAATTTCACTAGCTCAAATGCGCGAACGAAGAGAGAAAGGCTTATGTTACAACTGCGAAGAAAAGTGGAGTCCCACTCACAAATGTAAGGCCCCTAAACTCTATCTTTTGCATGGAACTGAAGTATCTGCTGATGACAAGACCGAGGAAATTTTCTATGATACCTCTGATAAGGTAGAACCTTTGTCAGAACCTATTATTCCTGAGATGTTAGAACCTAAAATTTCGTTAAATGCTATATCTGGCTCCTTGAACCCTAATACTATGCGAGTAGTGGGGGTCATTAAAAATCAAAGGGTAATGATTTTAATCGATTTGGGTAGCACTCATAATTTTATCGATACATCTGTGTTCAACAAGGTCTCTTTGGGTTTAATTCTACCACACAATCTCCAAGTGAGGGTAGCGAATAGGGCAACAATCTTAAGTGAGGGTATGTGTAAATCTGTTTCTCTCAGGGTGCAAGGTCATTCCATTACTACAGATTTTTACCTTATTCCATTGGGTGGTTGTGACGTTGTGTTGGGAGTGGAATGGTTAAGAACCCTAGGACCTATATTGTGGGATTTCTCTCGCATGACAATGCAATTTGGTCATGGTCCTAACCTCACATTGTTCAAGGGTTGACACCCTATGGGTTTAACTATGGAAGATGGCCACCAATTTCTAAGGTCCTCTAATTCTGAGAATATGGGGTTCTTCTTACAACTTTTGACTCAAGTAGTGGGCTCTAACATTCCAGATTGCCCTCTTCAGATCAGGGAATTATTGGAAGGGTTTACGAAGGTTTTTGAGGAACCTAAGGAGTTACCACCACCTAGAAGTCAGGACCATCAAATCCAACTTAAGGGGACACAACCTATTAGTGTAAGACCCTATAGGTACCTTTACTTCTAGAAGTCAGAAATTGAAAAGATTGTGAAAGAACTCTTGTAGACAGGGGTTATTCGACCTAGCCAAAGTCCTTTTTCCTCCCCGATCTTGTTGGTTCGTAAGGCGGATGGAAGTTGGCGTATGTGTGTCGACTACAGGGCTTTAAATCAGGACACCATCAAGGATAAATATCCTATTCCCGTCATCGATGAGCTGCTGGATGAGCTTTTTGGAGCTCAAATTTTTTCTAAGTTGGATTTGCGATCCGGGTATCACCAAATACGAGTCCGACCGGAGGATGTGCCTAAAACAGCATTTCGGACTCATGAAGGGCACTATGAGTTTCTTGTCATGCCCTTCGGTCTCACCAATGCACCCTCAACATTCCAAAGTTTAATGAATGACCTATTCAAGCCTTTCCTACGGAAATTTGTCTTGGTTTTCTTCGATGACATATTGGTCTATAGTAAGTCATTGGAAGAGCACCTAACACACTTGGAAACAGTTTTGGGTGTGATACAAACTAACAATCAGTTTGCTAAGGCTTCTAAATGCAGGTTTGGCGTCTTGGAGATTGACTACTTGGGTCATTTGATACCTAGCCAAGGTGTACGGGCTGACCCATCTAAGCTTAACTCTATGCTACAATGGCCACTTCCTCATTCCATCAAGTCCCTACGAGGATTTTTGGGATTGACGGGCTACTAACTAAAGTTCATTCGGGGTTATGGGGTGATAGCTGCCCCCCTCACAGATCTCCTTAAGAAGAATTCTTTTTCCTGGACCCCCTCGGCTACTGCAGCATTTAACAAACTCAAGGAGGCTGTCACAAGTCCTCCTGTATTGCAACTCCCGGATTTCACTCAAACCTTCACTATTGAGTGCGACACATGTGGTACAGGCCTAGGGGCAGTTTTGATATAGGGTGGGCATCCTATAGCTTTCTTTAGTAAGGCTTTGAGGCAGGCTTTGTATCTTTCCACATACGAAAAAGAGTTCCTTTCACTGATCTCGGCTATCCAAAAGTGGCGTCCTTACTTACTCGGACAGTCCTTCAAGGTAAGACCGACCAACAAGCACTCAAATTTCTCTTGGAGCAGAAAATAGGTACACCTTCCCAACAGAAGTGGATTTCTAAACTCTTAGGGTATGACTTTGTGATAGAGTATAAGAAGGGGAAAGAGAACTTGGTGGCTAATGCCTTATCAAGGAGGTTTGAAGAGCCAAACAAAAAGGGGGAATTATCCATTTCCCTCATCTCCTTTCCAACTCCATCTTGGGTTGATGAATTGAAGGAATCCTATTCACAAGATCATGAGACAAAGGCCTTACTCATTGCCTTACAACAAGGCCACTCTGTGCCTAAAGGTTACTCCTTACAACAAGGGCTGATTTTGAGGAAGGGGAGGTTGTGGATTGTTAAAGGTTCTCCATTCCAACTACAACTCCTCGACTATATTCACTCTAATCCCACGGCTAGCCTTTCTGGTTACCACAAAACTGTTCAAAGAGCCAAGATGGATTTTTATTGGAAGGGTATGCGGAAGGACATCAAGAAGGTAGTCAAGGAATGTGAGGTATGCCAAGTCAACAAACATGAGACAATTCATCATGCTGGGCTACTACAGCCACTCCCCATTCCATCTAGAGCTTGGTCAGATATCTCGATGGATTTCATAGAGGGGTTGCCGCCCTCTTATGGGTGTAATGTAATCCTAGTAGTGGTGGATAGGTTTACAAAATATGGCCATTTTCTATCTCTCTCTCACCTCTATACAGCTTCTAAGGTGGCCCATATTTTTTTGACTCACATCTTCAAGCTACACGGCATGCCTAAGACAATTGTTTCTGACCGAGACCCTACATTTACTAGTACTTTTTGGAGAGAGCTCTTTCATCTTCAGGGTATATCCCTTGCTTTTAGTTCTGCTTATCACCCACAGTCTGATGGGCAAACCGAAGCACTAAATAAATGCTTAGAGACATATCTAAGGTGCTATGCAGAAGCCAAACCTAAGGAATGGAACACATGGCTTCCTATGGCGGAATGGTGGTACAATACCAATCACCATTCCTCTACCGGATTGACCCCATTTGAGGCTGTCTATGGGTATCCTCCACCCTCCCTATTATCTTATGTTCTTGGCACCTTAGCAAACATGGCAGTAGACACTCAACTCAAAGATCGCAACACTGTCATTACTATTCTGAAGGAACATTTGCAGCAAGCCCAAAACCGTATGAAGACCTAAGCGGATAAGAAGAGAACAGAGAGAGAATTCCAGGAACAGGATTGGGTTTACCTTAGATTGCAGCCTTATCGACATAAATCAATTGCTATGCGAAAAAATCTGAAGCTATCTCCTTGATTTTTTGGCCCATTCCAAATTCTGAAAAGGATTGGTTATGTCGCATATAAACTGAATTTACCCCCTAATGCATGCATCCATCCCATCTTCCATGTTTCATGTCTTAAGAAAAAATTGGGCAAACACTCCACACTACTACTAACACTGCCTCCTGTTGACATACATGGAGAACTCAAGCCAGAGCTTGAACTAATCCTGGATTGGCGTTTGATAAAAAAGAAGGGCAGGGCTGTTACCGAAGTTTTGATTCACTAGAAGGATGCTCCGTCTGAGGATGACACTTGGGAGAACCTCTGGAATTTACAAAATCAATACCCGCACCTTGTGGGCAAGGTGCTTTGAAGGGGGGGAGACTTGTTACGGGTGCTGTTGGTGGAGCTAGGTCATGTTGGTGAGTCACTCAGTGGCAAGACACGTGTGAAGAGGAAGGGGAAGACTCTAGAAGATTGCTCTGCACAGCTGGCATCCCTTATCATTTAAATGCTTTATTTTATTTACCTTGTCATTTTACCTTGTATTTACGCTTTGTGTTCACTTTGCTGTGTTTGTAATATTCCCTCAAGCTATCGTTTGTTAGCTTGTGTGAATAGGTGGAATTCTGTTAGAATCCTTTCTAACAGAATGCTGGATATAAGGGCTAGGCTAGAGGGGTAGAAGGGTAGATTTGAGAATATTTGTATTACCTGAGTCTATGGAGAGTAGCTCTCTCGAAGCAGCTTATCTTTAATATTATTGCACTCTGTGTTTTTTTTTTTCTCCATTATCATCTTCAACCTTCCTTCATTTTGCCCCAATATCCCCTGTAAATCTGCACTGCCAGTAAACACCCCTTACATTGGTTGTTGAAGGATTTTTATTTCTCTATTTAAATGAATATGATTTTGATGTACACATCAATTAATGTTAAATTTAACCTTTTTTTAAACATAAAATAAAATACAAACTAAGTTTTTGGTGCTTGTACGTATAAAACTATGCACCGATAATAATAAGAAAAACTTGCAAGAGTGGAGGGGTAAAACTATGAAGGCATATCTTTGTCGGTTAGTTTTTGATTCTATAATTTGTAACATTTGGAGGAATAGAAATACATTGAGACATGGAAATAATCCTTGAACCAAAGAGAAGCACGTACAACATATATATATTAAGTGGTATAACTTAAAATGAATTTTATCATCCTAAATTTAGTGCGAATACCTCAAATTTGAATTTCTCTTTAATATCTCTTTTCTTCAATTTAAAAAACAAATTTTAAAAATAAATTTGCTTTTGAGTTTATGAACTTGTTTGTGTTTTATTTTATTTCCGTGTGAATTTATGAACTTGCTTGTGAGTTTATGAACTTGTTTGAATTTATGTATAAGACTACATTTGAAGTGATGATTTTGTTGTAATTTTATTTGTATATTATATGATGTGTAGATTTGTAGAAGGTGACCAACAAGATTTTATATAGATTGAGCTATGAAAGGGGCAAAAAATTTAAGATGAGCAAAAAAAATGTTTAAAGTAAGCCAAAAACTGATCTAAAACCAGCCCAAAATCGGTCTTAAAAAAAAGCTAAAAAAAAGGCTCAAAAAAGCGGTTAGAAAAAAGCGGTTATCCCAAAGCGGTCAACCGCTACTCGGTTAGGTTAGCGGTTAGTGGTTAGCGGGTTTTGAAAACTAGATCCTTCTTATTAGGGATTGGATACCTAATTCATTCTAACACATCATTGAGGGGTTTGTAATTAATTACCAACCTAGGGGTTCTTCTCTCAAGTTCAACATTTTTCATAACATAAAAGGCAGCAGAAGACCAAGGGGACTTGCTTTTGTGAATGATTCCTTTAGCAAGGAAATCAACAGTTTCCTTTTGACAAAATTCCAAAGTTTAAGCATTCATTTGGATAGGTCTGACTTTAGTAGGAATTTTGTTTTCAGAAAAATCTTTAATATAAGGTAAAGAAACAATGTGTTTTTTCCTGTGCCAGAAAGCAATAGGAAGGTCATAACAAACGGTATCAATTATCAGAGTATTAAAAGCATTAATCTTTGATTGCAAATATATATATATATATATATATATATCTGTGTGTGTGTGAAAGATATGATGATAAATAATTTTTATTATTTTTATATAAACAAACTACATTTTTTTTTTAACAACTATTTTATAATATTAATATGACTGTTTTAATCAACTATTGGGTTAGTCATTGTTAAAAAAAAAATTGTATTCTACCAATTTTGCAAGAGTATCATCAAATTACTATTTATGACACCTACCCCTCGAAGTATTAATTTACAAAAGGGGCCTTCGATAGTTATTGGCATTAAAATGGACCCAAAAGAAAAAAATGGCATATGCGACATATTTTTCAAATATCAAAATTTTCTTAAATTACTGTTTGCAAAGACACTTCAAACTCCCGATTTGTGACACTTGGTTTGCTGCATCAAATTGTCATTTTGTTGTAATTTGGCCCCTCTTATCAATGATGGTGTCAAAATATACCAAAAATGGCTTAAATTATCTTGATTTTGGAAGAAAATGTAACAATTTAAAAAATAAAAAAAATAAAATTGAACGAAAATAAGGGTTTGAGAGGTTGCTGACCACTAAGTAGTGGATCGTAACCTCAAAAGCTTGTACAGCGGCGATCATCAGTTTTGGGATGACCGAACCACCTCATGATAAACCAATTTCAAGAGTCTTTTTATGATGGCCTAATTAAGGGGATGTTCATTCACCCCTAAAAACAAGGGAGAAAGATCATCTCCATTTTTCACTTGAAGTGGAGATGGTTCATTTAGTGTGCTTAAGAGGGCAATATTGTCCATTTAATTTTTGAACAAATTTTTTTAGACAATTATGCTCTTCTAAATGCACTTAATGGAGAGGATCCGTTTCCCAAAATAAGAGATTATCGCTTCACAGTCCACAGGCTTAGGCCTTGGGCTGCCCGCTACTTTGAAAGTTTTAACAATTGGTAGAGGGCTCCTCCATTCTATATTTATGTTTTGGGCCCAAAAAAAGATGTAGATAGGACCTTGGCCCTTAGAAGAAGGTCCAAACAAGCCCAAAAGTTGGAATACATCTCAGAATTTGAAGCAGCCAAAAACTCTTATAATATGGCAGCTCATCTTTTGGCAAAAACGGCTCTTCAAGTCTTTAATGGATAGCTCAATCGGCTATAAACCACATCTCATAAAGTGGAGGTTACTAGTTCAAATCTCCCTCTCCCTCTCCCTCTCCCTTCCCTTGTGTGAACATGTCAAAAAAAAAAAAAAAAGCTCTTCAAAGCTCATCTTTTGAAAAAACGACTCTACAACAAGTTAGAGAAGAAATTTGAATGAAAGATTGTCATTCACTCATTTGTTTCTCAATGATATTGTAATTTTTGAGCGTTGTAGTATTTGATTTGGTATTATTGAAAGTCTAATACTCACATTTTCATAAATAAATAAATAAATAATTGTTTTGAGGTCAAGACACCTAATAAAGGGTTGTTTTTTTTAAAAAAAAATTACTCATTTATCAATTATAAATGGCATTCCCTTATTTATTATTAAACATAATAACTTTAATATTATTCTTCTGAGTTTTTATTATGGAGAATATTATGCACCCTGTTGTTTTAATTATGCTTATACGAATGCCAATACAAGAAATGGCACTAAATTCTGTAATTTAACAAGTGATTGATTTAAAAATTGAAATATCTTTTGAAAAACAATTACTCTTTGTTTTAATCTTCAAACTTGATACATTTTTCATTCATGTCTGACCCATCGATAAAAATTTATGGTTCCGTCGTCCATCTCCAACTTACTAAAAGGGTTAGCTTTCTTGTGGCAGCACCTCTCTCTTCCAGTCTCCCTCTTAGCTCTCTCTCTCCCTCTATCGCAGCTTCTCTCCCTCTCGGCTCTCTCTCTCTCTCTCATCTTTGCCAATGGCATTGGTAATTTGATATATTATTAATTTATTATTAATATTAAATTATTTTTTCCATTTTTTATCAAGGGTTTTTTAACGGGTCGTGTCTACCCGATATGACTTGGTAATTTTTAACGGGTTAAACGGGTCGTGTCGGCTGTCGGGTTACCCGGATATTTTTCGTGTTATAATCGTATTAGACCCGCTAAACCGTTTAGCTAAACAGGTCGTGTTCATGTCTATGGTAATCGGGTCGTGGGTCTTAACGGGTCGTTATTGGGTCTACCCGAGTACCCGTTTTGCTGGCCCTAATTATGTGTTATTTGTGGGCTAACTAAGCTTAATAACAAAATGAACTAAAATAACAAACTAAGTGCAGTTATATATATTATTATATACGAACTAGAAATTCAAAGAAAAAGATGGCTGTGAGTTACATTCTTGGAATAGTAGGTAATCATCCTCCGCATATATTTCTTGGAGGGCATTCATGCATGTTAATTAGGGTTCTAACTTGATCTTCCAAAATACCTTCGTTGCAGGAAGCATCATATCAGTTTTACTATTCATTTCCCCACTGTAAGTATTCCATCAATCGATCTTTAGATTTCTTGTTTTGGGATGAAATGAGAAATTCAGACATTTTTGCAGACAAACATTTTGGACAATTGATCATCAAGATCAATCACAAAAGTTCGACAGCCTTCCTTACATTTTTATGCTACTTAATACAGCACTGTGGATTTACTATGGAGTTGAAAAGACTGCTGTGCTTGTGGTGACTGTTAATGTCATTGGTGCCACTCTGGCTTTTGTTTATGTCGTATTATCCCTTGTATATGCACCTCGAGGGACAAGGGTATATGTTAATTACTCATCATCATTGTAATGTGTACATCATACTCATCATCATCACCATATGCAATTTGCTTTTCAGGCAAAGACAGCCATATTTGCTGCGGTTTTTGATGTTGGGGTTCTGGCAACGGCAATGGCTATCACTCGCTTTATGTTGCACGGAGATACACGGATCAAAGTCCTAGGAGTCTTGGGTGCATTCCTAACCATAATCATGTATGGTTCTCCCATGGCAGCCATGGTAAGTAATTTTGTCTTGCTCCATGTTCTTGATCATCTGATATATATATATATAGAGAGAGAGTTCTAGTTGTTAAATTATTGATGAATTTTAATTTTATATATATATAATTGCAACGTGTAGATCAACAGCAGTGAGCACGTGCCTTTCCTTCCCCCCTTCTTCACGTTCTTGAATGGAGGGATTTGGACTATTTATGCCATCCTTGCGAAGGATTTGTTCATGGGGGTAAGTAACTCATTTTCATCTTCATGGTCGGCATCTTTAATTGTATTTAATTTTCTGATTATATACAGTATAAATTAAATGATTTAATTACAACATGATATTAAACAAAAGGTTTTAAATTTGAACTTTGTTAAGCCAATACAAGAATTGATGGGTGAGTAATTGCAGATACCAAATGGGGTTGGGACTGTTTCGGGAGTAGTACAACTGGTTCTATATGCAAAACGCAAGAACTCCAACTCCTCCCAGATAACATCCGAACATTTAGAGGATCAATCGCAACGCCAGCCTCTTCTCTCCTCCCCCAACGACTTGGAGCATGCTCCAAGTACGGATCAATTGCAACAGCAGCCCTGTCTCTCCTCCTCCAATGACTTGGAGCATGCTGCAAGTACGGATCAATCGCAACACCAACCCCGTCTCCCCTCCTCCCAGATAATATCTGAAGACTTGGGAGATCAATCGCAACACTAGCTAGCGGCTGCTCCCCTCTTAAAGTACTCCTTTCAGGATAGAGATCTAGAACTTGCTATTTCATTGATTCATTTGTTTGTATACCATGTATAAAAGATTGTTAAAAAAAAAAAAAAAAATTAGCTGCTGAGTAGATTCTATAAAAAATGCTTTTACTAGAGAAATGTAATACGAAAGAAAGTGTTTTTCTCATGTGTAAACAATTTGCTACAACAAAGACCCATCTGCCATAAATGTATGATTTATGGTCTGTCCTTTGACACGAGGAACCAGATATAAATTGCAGAGCTGATATCGGGAACATGATGGTTTTCGCCTTAAAATTAAGAAGAAGAAGAAGAAGAAGAAGAAGAAGAAGAAATGAGACTCATATTCACTAATCAGAATTCCTAAAGCTCCGATCTTAACTAAAAGACTGTACGCCCATGTTCAGTTTCTTTCATTTAGCACTCCACTATCAAAGAGTAGCGTTCAAAAATCCATCTGAATATCCTACTGACAGATATAACATCTGCAAAAAATTGAAGGCACTATTCCCACTAATAGTCACAGAATCATAATCCACCCTAAAGTTTATTTCATCTATAAATTCCATACTTCAAAGTAACATTCAAAATTCAACAAAGTGAAACCCCGTTTTCATTATGCTACCACCCAACAAAGTATCCCCGTCATCCTAGGCATCCTTTCTATTCAAAATACCCATCACTCATCCTAATCACCCCCAACGAAGCGTTATTCAAACCAAAAAAGAAAAAAACACATACGCACAAACTGAAAAGTCAAAATTACGAATAATAAAAATTTGTTATCTCGTACGTTATGTGGGGGTCATTGATGTACCTTTGAGTATAGCAGTGAGCTCCTGCTCCTCCCTCTGGAGCCTCATAGGCATAGCCTCCTCAGCCCTCTCCTTCTCAGCGTCATCACCCCCCAGAAGTAGTACTGTAACTACTCTCAACCCCCGGTTTCACCGACCTCCCTTACAACCTCCTCCTTGAAACCGAACAAGTCGTCCTTGTCCTCCTCCTCCACCAAGCTCCAGGGCTTGTACCCCTCCGCTGTGGCCCCACTCCTCATCGCCACGCGTCTTTCCCTCGCTTGCTCTCAGCCAAGACTCGTCCTTCTCGGCGGACGGAGAGGTCCCGGCAAGGTCTCCGGATTCCTGGGTGAAGAATTGGTCGAATTTTCCAGGGAGTCGATGCGGATTGGTCAAATTTACCACTGCTGTTGTTGTCGCGGGAAAAGAATTTGGGGAGGGGAGGGAAATAAGTGTTTGGGGGGAAATGGATGTGATTTGGAGGAGAGTCGGGTCAGGCGACGGAAATGTGAGGATTTGGGGAGGAGACGGGGGGAGAGCATTGTAAATGACAGAAGCAGATCGAGGAGAGCCGGATGACAGGGTTTGGGGGAGGATTGGATTTTCGGTAGGGTTTTAGAATTGGGAACAAAGATCCGGCCCGGTTCAACTCAGGCGGGTACAGGATCGTATATTATGTTATATATATATATATATGCATTTTCGTGGTACGTAGATCATAGATTATAATATGCATTTGTATGTCTAGAGACTAGACATATTTCAGTTGTCCAAGGTAGTTCCTCCCATATTGTATATAAAAGAAATATGCCCATAACTAGGGATGTTTATGCCCTTAACTAGGGATGTTTGCACAATAAACGTCCTATTCCAAATTTTGCGACCCTTGAAGGAAATTGTTCTAGGTGTTGCATTTTAAAAGGTAACGCTTTTTTGGGTAAAAAAACGTCCCCATTAAGGCATCACTATTTGGACCTATTTTGTAGTGACGTTGAGAATTTGTCAATGCTTAAGCCGACAAATATATATTTTATTAATATTTATTGCCCTACAAGGTGCAGGTAAATATTAGTGGTCGTAACCAACTTAGTTTGTATTTTATTATTATTATTTTTTAAAATGTTCACATTTAACATTAATTGATGTCATTCATTGATTCAACAACACACTATTAAATAGAGAAATAAAAATCCTTCAACAACCTTCATAAATATTAATTGTTAATATAAGCTGCATAATGTAGTACTTCAAAAAATATAAAAACATAATTATTGTCTAAAAAACACAATTAAACCACAAAATTGACTCCATTTTTACCAAAAGGTAAATATTTTTTTACTTTTCCCCGGTATGTCAAGGTATAAATAATAACATTCTATGAAAACGACATAAAATTGCATTTTTTTTTACTAGTGCACGCTACACCAAGCAACTTACCATCACTTGGGTGACTAGTTGGTTGTTTGGCCGGAGAGTTGGAGTCCGGAGCACTTTGTCCTCCGACCTGCAAAACATACAATGCCGAAAATCTAAGAGATTTTTCTGAATCAAATGGATTAAATTGGCCAACAATGTAAGTAAATTAGTAAGGTTTGTCATACATTTGCCTGCACCATAGCTTTCACGATGCTTGCTGAGTCCTCCATCGGCGTATCAAGTGTCGCCGCTTGGCCCATCCGCGTGATGATTTGTTGCGACGGTTCTATTTTCATCATAGATAAAATCACTATAGTAATTAAAGCCAAGGATAGAATCACACCCCACACAAGTGACACAACTACCAATTCCCTTCTTTTAACTAAGGTGTCCTCAATCCTCTTTCCAGCACTGGACCAAGGATCTTCATTAGGAATTGTTATATAAAGAATTCCGCCATCAAACTTTGAACGAATTTCATGCAATGTACAATATTTTGGAATTTTAATTTCTTTGTGAAAGCGGCTATTGATTAGAATAGTGCTTTCTCCGCTTATGTGAAGATTTAAACTCACACGTTCAACAGTAACTTCTTCACTTTTGAACCCTGCAAAACGGCAAAATGAAATTTTTTATTCACTTTATTATCGATCGATTTTACAATGCATATATTTTATATATGGCCACTAATCTCGTTTGAAAACGCTTTTTGACTTTCTAATAAAAAACGCAAAAGCATTAACAAACAATATTTTCAAACACAAAATAGTCACACAAGAAAAATCATAAAAAAGCAAAAAGTGATCTTTAAAATGTGTTACCAAACAAGCAGAGATGAAAAAATAAATTTTTATCGACATGGGTCAAAGCATGAATTTGAAATATATTTGAATAGATAGCCAAATAATTGATGAGAAATATATTAAGATTAAAGACTAAATTAATATATAAAAAATAAAATTAGTATTCATTCAATGTTAAGAAAATATAAACAAAATAAAAAATAATTATTTTTTAATATAGTTCAATTTTCAAAGTGTATTAAAACAGATCATCACACACAGTCACACAACATAAATGTAAAGAGCATTAAAACTAAATATTTTTGGACTATTTTTTATGGTTCACGACCAAACTTTGGACTGCTTTTTTAATGGGAATGGGGCCAAAGTAAAATATAAGCATATTTAATAATAATAAAAAAAATAAAAATAAAAAAAATAAAAATTCAAAACTAGGGCCACCCTGTAAGTTCATCTCTGCAAACAAGGCATTGTCACTCTTGAATTAGAAGGACCAGTGTTGTACAACTTACGGTCCGATTGGATTTACAATTTAACGAAATCGTTTGGTGAAATCGCAGTTTTTTTTTAACAAAGAAAAAAAAACGGAGTGAAACATACTAAAAGAAAATCATCCCAACAAGCCCTTGAGTAATCACATGTTAATCCAGAAAACTAAAATTAGATAATACCTTGAAGATGAACCTCAAGAACGTTACTTCTTTCTTCTTTACGCCACTTGCAAATGGGTTCGAAAGGAGATGGGATGATGAGCTCATCATCTTCGGCCTTGTTTGTTTCCATTAGAGTACTGGTGATAGGAATCATAGCTAGGGTTTTACCACTTCGATCCACTGAATTCTATTTTCCAATTTATAATTGAATTGTCGATTTCTACCTCATTTTGTGGAGAGTATTGCCGTTTATTTAGGAAAATAATTATCTTAGATAATGCCTAAAATAAATGTATTTGAAAATATAAAATCTTTCTAATTATGAAAGATAAAGGAGGAATTTCACTTTAGACCGTTGAACTACTTTGCGTTTTAAAAATACTCCCCAAAGTTCGAAAACTCTCAATTTGAACCCCTCAACTTTTAATTGCAATCAATTTTAATATTTTGTTAGTTTTTAAACGTTAAAAGTGATACAATAACCAGTATACCCCTGACTTTTTTATAAAATTATATATTTTCCCTTAATTTCAAATTATTATTATTATTTTTTTTAAAAAAAAAAAAAAATTATCAAAAAATAAATAAAAATTCACAAGGTGACCCACGGTTGGGCCACCTTGTGACCCTTTTTTTTTTCATTTTTTTTCTTCATATTTTTCAATTTGTTTTTTTTTTTTTTTTTAAAAAAAAAAAAATGAAGGGTAATTTTGTCTTTTTAGGGGTTTTAAAGGCAAAAATTGACAGAGGGAGATAAATTGCAGCAAATTGAAAGACCAAGGGGTAAAATTGAGAGTTTTTAAAATTTATGGATGTCTTCTCAAAACGCGCAGTAGATCACAGGAATCCTTTGTGAAGTTTCCGCAAAGATAAATTTTATTTTTGCTTCTCATATCCATCTTCCGTCCAACTTCCTTCATATATATATATATATATATATTTTTTCAAATCTACCATTTAATCATGTGGGTCCTACATATCTAATAGTAAATTTAAAAAATAGTTAAACAAGAGTTCGAGGAATAGCAAATCTCTTATGAACAATATTAAGCGGATATTAAGGGTTGAGGAGTACTACACATCCAAAATTTGTTTTTCAAAAATTGATTCCCAAATGATGTGTCACCATTTCATGAGATTTATTATTTTGGGAAGCGTGTCAGAAACTCATGAGATGGTGACACGTCATTTGGAAAACAAATTTAAAATATGTAGCATTATCCTTAAGGGATACTATTATGAGAAAATATCATACGAATATTATGAGCATATTTTGGGAGACCAATTCCTTCATCTCTCATCTATCTTTCATCAATCTCATTTTCAAATTCGCTATGGAATATATGTGAGTCCTACAGATTTAGTAGTGAAGTGAATTTGAAATATATATATATATATATATATATATATATATATATAAAGACGAACTAGAGATAAATAACATATAGATAAATATGACCCTTTGGTCAAGTGCCAAGACACAAGCATATATATAGCTTATTTGTTTCTCTTAAGGTTGATTTCTTGTTACTTTTGTCATATGCCCTTAGCACGTGAAAATGGGAGAAAATACGTTCTACAGATAACCGTTACGATGGAGCCTTGATTTCTTCTTTTTCATTATATATTTTTAACAAAATGCAGCTGCAATTATCTATCCAAGAGTTTACAATCTATCCGTTGGAACGAAATCTTTTTTGAAGCAAGATCATAGCCAATGTTAATATGTTATAGTTCTCACTTCACAGTGTCCAACCCCAGGTCAACCCCCCTGCAAACTGAAAGGCCACCCAGGAAAGACTACTGTGTTTTGTTTTTCAGAAATTATTTTGCGGAAACAATTTGCCAAAGACTTTTTTAATAAAAAATGGTTTTATGTTTGGGTTAAATTCCTTATTCACCCATGGGGTTTAACATCTATATTTTTTGACCTCTAAGATTTACTCTTTATCACAGAAGGTCTCTCTTGTTTGCATAAATACCGAGATGGTCCTTCCAACCATTTGCCGTTAGTAGACTTACAGAAATCTACTTCACTGACACTTAGACCAATTACATTTCGACACGTGTCCTAATTGCCAAATCATCAAATATGACTGGATTTACACCATTGCCACGTAATAATTTTATTTTTTTTACAAGTAATAGATTAAACAGACCCCTTCCAGCTTCCATTGTTCTTCCACGCCAACCTAACAAAAACCCCGAACCCATTCGAACCCAACCCCAATCTTCGGCCACGGAGCCTCCACACTCTCCAGCCACGAAACTTCCCTAATCTCTAGCCATGATGCTCCCCCAATCTCCGTTCAGACCCTAATCTTGATACCCCAAACCTATTCTAACCCAACCCCAATCTCCGGCCACAAGCCTTCTTCCTCAACCTCCGGCCACGAAGCCTCCACACTCTCCGGTCACGAGCATTAGTTTTATTAAAAATTGCTCAGTTTGATTAAATTTTCCCATAAAAAGCCGGGTTGTTTTCTGCATAAAATTGTAACAACATATGTCGTTCCAATAAGAACTGATTTGCTTTAGTTTCCTTATACTTGCTGGGATATTAAGGGCAACAATGCAAACTAAATCTTTCAAATTGAAAATTGAGAAACCAAATTGATCACAACTCTTGAGTGACAGATATGAAATTCAAACGAGCCGAAGGAAGATTCTGGCAATAGTGATGGTGGTTGCTTGAGTTTGGATAGTGTGGAGGCTTCGTGGCCAGAGAGTGTGGAGGTTTCGTGGCTAGAGGTTGGGTAAGAAGGCTCGTGACCGAAGATTGGGGTTGGGTTTGAATGGGTTTTGGGTATCAAGCGTAGGGTTTGAACAGAGATTGGGGAAGCATCGTGGCCGGAGATTGGGGAAGCTTCATGGCCAGAGAGTGTGGAGGCTTCGTGGCCGAAGATTAGGGTAGGGTTTGAATGGGTTTGGGGTTTCTGTTAGGATTAGGGTTGGGTTCGAATGGGTTTGGGGTTTCTATTAGGTTGGCGTGGAAGAACAATGGAAGCTGGAAGGGGTCCGTTTAATCTATTTTCCCATTATTTTAATCCATTACTTCTAAAAATAAAAAAAATAAAAAACTATTACGTGGCAAAGGTGTAAATTCAGTCATATTTGATGATTTGGCAATTAGGACACGTGTAAAAATGTAATTGGCCCTCGTGTTAGTGACGTGAATTTCTATAAAGTCTACTAACGGCAGATGGATGGAAGGACCATCTCGGCTTTTAGGCAAACTAGAGAGATCTCCTATGGCAAAAAGTAAACCCTAGGGATCAAAAAATAAAGATGTGTAAACCCTAAGGGTGAATAAGTTATGTTATTTACCCTTTATGTTTTTGTTCTCGAAAACAGATCTCAAAAACAAAAAACAATACTACACAAATTTTGGTGTTTAATGACTCACAATAATGACGTTTTTGGCCCAAAAAAATTTCATTATTTGTCTAGTGATGTTCAAATAGTATTTTTTTTTTTTCAAAATGAAAAAAAGTGCAGAGACTAGAAAAGGGGCTAGTGTCGTTTGAACAATGAAAATGACACTATTTGGTGCCATTTTCAGCAAAACGGCACCTTTTAGAAGGTGTCGTTTGAACAGTGTACGACACCTTCTAAAAGATGCCGTTTTGCGCTATTCAAACATCACTACCCTTTAAAAAATTATTCGAATAAAATTACCAAAATAATATTTATAATAATAAATATATATAGTTATATTAAAAATATGTTGGGAGTGGCCTTTCGAGCCACCCCAAGGACATCTGGGGTGGGTGTTCAAACGTTAGCAATACTATTCAAACACCACTATTTTATGAATAGTGACATTTGAACAGTTAAAAAAAAAATCTCAATTTAGTGACATTTTCTAAAAACATCACTATTCAAATGTCATTGAATGTTGAATTTTTTGTAGTGAGATCCCCAAGTGGTAGCGCAATATCATATAAAAATTATTGGTTCGAATCTCCATCTCCCTCTTGCGTGGACATATAAAAATTAAAAAATTAAAAAAAAAAAAAAATCAGTTGGACTTTTGTTTTGTTGTGTGTAATGGCATTGCACCATTGGTAATCTTTTTATACGTAATGTTGTAGGGCTAGTTCTCTCATTTTTTAGGCGGCCCTTGGCTTGCTACCCTTATTATGCTGTTCGATCTTCTTTTTGGTTAATTTATTATTCATTCATGAAAAAAAGGGGGCTAAACATATTTACCATTTTCAATTTAAAACTATATTTTCATTTTATTTCTTTTTATTGTTTAGACTAGGTTATTAAAAACTCATGTGCATCTCACATGTTATTAAAACTAGCTCAAAACCCGTGCAATGCGCGAAATTATTCATTATAATTTAATTTTAAAACTTAAAACACATCTCCATTGTATTTTTTATCATAGGTCAAAAAAGTTGTGTAAAAAAAATCTATCACGCCTATTTCAATAATAATAATAAAAATAAGAGTAAAGTCCACATATCCCCTCAAACTACCACCCAATTGATAATGTCCTTCCAATCTTTCAATTGTGACAATGTTCCCTTCAAACTACCAAAACATCGTCAATGTCCTCCCCCAAGACTAGCAATAAGATAAAAATGCCACTATAAATTTCTCAATAAAACAAAAATACCCTTATAAATTCAAAAAAAAAATTGATTTAAAAAAAAAACGAAAAATTTTAATTTAAAAATAATATTTTCTAGAAAAACAATTTTTTTTAAACAAAAAATTTTAATTTTTTTTTTAAAAAAAACGGAAATTTTTATTTTAAAAAAAAACAATTTTTTTTATTTAGTTTTAAAAAAACAAAAAAATTCATTTTATTAAACGAAAATTTTATTTTTTTTAAACGTAAATTTTTATTTAAATAAAATTATAAAACAAAAACAAAAATTTTAAAGAAAAAAAACAAAAATTTTCAATTTTTATTGAAAAAAAAAAAAAAATTGGCCAACGTTTGGATTTTTTTTTTTTTGTTAGTTTTAGTTTTCTAAGAGTTTAAGTTTTTTTTTTTTTTGAAATTTTACTAAGGGTAATTTCGTCATTGGGGGGAACATTGTCACAATTGAAAGTTTGGGGAGATATTGTCAATTGAGTGGTAGTTTGATGGGGTTATATAGACTTTCCCCTAATAATAATAATAAAAAGATATATTGAAAGTTATACAACAGTATATTACTGAACATAGTGACACAATTACACATAAGATTGCATGAATATATAAATCACATAAAAATATACTATCATAAGAACCATATACTATCTCTTTCATAAATAAAGAGATAAAAAAATCATGGAAGGAATATTGGAACACAAAATAATAATAATAATAATGAACAACAAAGTCGATTAAATTTACAAAAGAAAAATAAGAAATTTGAATGAAAAATAATATATAAATTAGAACAGAAAATAAGGAAAAAATGAAAAATAAAACAACATGAAATATCTCTTTCTCTATATTTTTCTTAGATCTAATGAAATTCAGAGGTATAGGAAAAAAAGTATTATCAAATAAAGTTTTTGTCCTTTTTTTTTTTTTTTTTAGACTATCCTTCACATATATGAACTACTTTTAGGACAAACCTAGGAAAATATATATATATATAAAATGAACAACATGAAATAAATATCCCTTTCTCTATATTTTTCCTAGATCCAATGAAATTCAACTATCCTTCACATATATAACATAAAATGAACTACTTTTAGGACAAATTGAAGAAGAAGAAGAAGAAAAAAAAAAAAAAAAAAAAACTCAATGAACATCAACATAATCTAAAAATTCATACCTCATACCTCATGCCTCTTTTTCACTATCAATTCCTTCAATTCAACGTAAAATTTACAAAAGAAAAATAATTAATTTGAATAAAAATATATATAAATTAGAAAAAAAAATATAAGGAAAAAAAAATTGAAGAATGAAATAACATAACAATATATATAACGTAAAATGAACTACTTTTAGGACACATAAAAAAAAAAAAAATAATAATAATAATAAATAAATAAATAAAAATAAAAATAAAAAAACTACCCAATAAACATCAACGTAATAAAATAAAAAATAAAAAAAAAGTTATACCTCGTACCAAAAATAATGATAGAAAACTCTCTCTCACTATCATTTCCCTGAATTCAATGTAAAATTTACCAAAGAGAAATAATCAATTTGAATAAAAATAATATATAATTTAGTAGAAAATTTAAGGGAAAAACAAAAATGGAAGAACATAACCATATGAAATAAAGATAAAAAACTAAAAATAAAATTTTTAATATAATTGAAAGTATTGTCTTTTTTTGCAGTATACGTTTCTCGATTCCAAAAAAAACCTTGAAAACCAATGTCATCCATTAATTAAGCATGTAAACAGAAAAATGAATTACTCAATGAACAACAACGCAAACTAAAAATCATCAACTAAAAATAACATAGAGAACTATTTCTCATTATCATTTCTTGAATTCAAAGTAAAATTTACCAAAAAAAAAAAAAGTAATTAATTTGAATAAAAATAATGTATAAATTAGAATATATATATATAAGGAACAAAAACAAAAATGGAATAACATAACTACAGGATAAAGACAATTAAATATATTACAAATAAAACTCCTATGTTTTAATTATAAAATTTACAAAAGAGAAGTAATCAATTTGAATAAAAATAATATATAAATTTGAAAAAAATATAAGTGACTCAAACGTAGAACATAAAATAAGGAAAAAAGGAAAAAAGTATTATCAAATAAAGGCTTTTTTTTTTCCGACTATCCTTCACGTATATAACATAAAAAGAACTACTTTTAGGACAAACTGAAGAAAAGAAAAAGAAAAAAAAATCAATGAACATCAACATAATTTAAAAATTTATACCTCATACCTTATACCTCTTTTCACTATCGATCATTTACTTCAATTCAATGTAAAATTTACAAAAGAAAAATAATCAATTTGAATATATATATATATATCTCGTAAAATGAACTACTTTTAGGACACATAGGAAAAAAAAAACAAAAAAACTACTCAATAAAGATCAATGTAATAATAATAAAAAAAAAAGTCATACCTCGTACCAAAAATAATGATAAGAAACTCTCTCTCACTATCATTTCCCTGAATTCAATGTAAAATTTACCACAGAAAAATAATCAATCTGAATCAAAAATAATATATAATTTAGTAGAAAATTTAAGAAAAAAACAAAAATGGAATGACATAGCCACATGAAATAAAGCTATTTCTCCCAGCAATAGCTTGGACCACTGTTTTTGAATCCCCTTCTAATATAATATTTTGGAAACCCAGATCTCTACCAAATTCCATTGCACATCGGGCTCCCATTTTTTCTGCTACTGTAGGGTGTGGACTACGATCTAAGCATAGGCAAGAAGTTGCACATACGAGCCCCATATAGTCCCTGATTATGATACCAACTCCCACCCTTCTAGCATCCGATTTCACTGCCACGTCCCAATGACATTTATACGTGTCCATGACAGGAGCTTTCGACCTCACATATGGAACAGGCTCGATAACTGGAAAATATAGTTTTAATCTATATAGTTTTGCGGGGTTTGGGGTTTCTGTTAGGATTGGGGTTGGGTTCGAATGGGTTTGGGGTTTTTGTTAGGTTGGCGTGGAAGAACGATGGAAGCTGGAATGGGTTCGTTTAATCTATTTTCCCAGTATTTTAATCTAGTACTTGTAAAAGAAAAATATATAAAATAAAATTATTACGTGGCAATGGTGTAAATCCAGTCATATTTGATGATTTGGCAATTAGGACACGTGTCGAAATGTAATTGGTCTAAGTGTCAGTGAAGTAGATTTCTGTAAGTCTACTAACGGCAAATGGTTGGAAGGACCATCTCGGTATTTATGCAAACAAGAGAGACCTTCTGTGATAAAGAGTAAATCTTAGAGGTCAAAAAATATAGATGTTAAACCCCATGGGTGAATAAGGAATTTAACCCAAACATAAAACCATTTTTTATTAAAAAAGTCTTTGGCAAATTGTTTCCGCAAAATAATTTCTGAAAAACAAAACACAGTAGTCTTTCCTGGGTGGCCTTTCAGTTTGCAGGGGGGTTGACCTGGGGTTGGACACTGTGAAGTGAGAACTATAACATATTAACATTGGCTATGATCTTGCTTCAAAAAAGATTTCGTTCCAACGGATAGATTGTAAACTCTTGGATAGATAATTGCAGCTGCATTTTGTTAAAAATATATAATGAAAAAGAAGAAATCAAGGCTCCATCGTAACGGTTATCTGTAGAACGTATTTTCTCCCATTTTCACGTGCTAAGGGCATATGACAAAAGTAACAAGAAATCAACCTTAAGAGAAACAAATAAGCTATATATATGCTTGTGTCTTGGCACTTGACCAAAGGGTCATATTTATCTATATGTTATTTATCTCTAGTTCGTCTTTATATATATATATATATATATATATATATATATATATTTCAAATTCACTTCACTACTAAATCTGTAGGACTCACATATATTCCATAGCGAATTTGAAAATGAGATTGATGAAAGATAGATGAGAGATGAAGGAATTGGTCTCCCAAAATATGCTCATAATATTCGTATGATATTTTCTCATAATAGTATCCCTTAAGGATAATGCTACATATTTTAAATTTGTTTTCCAAATGACGTGTCACCATCTCATGAGTTTCTGACACGCTTCCCAAAATAATAAATCTCATGAAATGGTGACACATCATTTGGGAATCAATTTTTGAAAAACAAATTTTGGATGTGTAGTACTCCTCAACCCTTAATATCCGCTTAATATTGTTCATAAGAGATTTGCTATTCCTCGAACTCTTGTTTAACTATTTTTTAAATTTACTATTAGATATGTAGGACCCACATGATTAAATGGTAGATTTGAAAAAATATATATATATATATATATATGAAGGAAGTTGGACGGAAGATGGATATGAGAAGCAAAAATAAAATTTATCTTTGCGGAAACTTCACAAAGGATTCCTGTGATCTACTGCGCGTTTTGAGAAGACATCCATAAATTTTAAAAACTCTCAATTTTACCCCTTGGTCTTTCAATTTGCTGCAATTTATCTCCCTCTGTCAATTTTTGCCTTTAAAACCCCTAAAAAGACAAAATTACCCTTCATTTTTTTTTTTTTAAAAAAAAAAAAAAAAACAAATTGAAAAATATGAAGAAAAAAAATGAAAAAAAAAAGGGTCACAAGGTGGCCCAACCGTGGGTCACCTTGTGAATTTTTATTTATTTTTTGATAATTTTTTTTTTTTTTTAAAAAAAATAATAATAATAATTTGAAATTAAGGGAAAATATATAATTTTATAAAAAAGTCAGGGGTATACTGGTTATTGTATCACTTTTAACGTTTAAAAACTAACAAAATATTAAAATTGATTGCAATTAAAAGTTGAGGGGTTCAAATTGAGAGTTTTCGAACTTTGGGGAGTATTTTTAAAACGCAAAGTAGTT
>NC_081541.1:50574040-50608646 GCF_901000735.1 Corylus avellana | reverse complement strand
CAACGGTCTAAAGTGAAATTCCTCCTTTATCTTTCATAATTAGAAAGATTTTATATTTTCAAATACATTTATTTTAGGCATTATCTAAGATAATTATTTTCCTAAATAAACGGCAATACTCTCCACAAAATGAGGTAGAAATCGACAATTCAATTATAAATTGGAAAATAGAATTCAGTGGATCGAAGTGGTAAAACCCTAGCTATGATTCCTATCACCAGTACTCTAATGGAAACAAACAAGGCCGAAGATGATGAGCTCATCATCCCATCTCCTTTCGAACCCATTTGCAAGTGGCGTAAAGAAGAAAGAAGTAACGTTCTTGAGGTTCATCTTCAAGGTATTATCTAATTTTAGTTTTCTGGATTAACATGTGATTACTCAAGGGCTTGTTGGGATGATTTTCTTTTAGTATGTTTCACTCCGTTTTTTTTTCTTTGTTAAAAAAAAACTGCGATTTCACCAAACGATTTCGTTAAATTGTAAATCCAATCGGACCGTAAGTTGTACAACACTGGTCCTTCTAATTCAAGAGTGACAATGCCTTGTTTGCAGAGATGAACTTACAGGGTGGCCCTAGTTTTGAATTTTTATTTTTTTTATTTTTATTTTTTTTATTATTATTAAATATGCTTATATTTTACTTTGGCCCCATTCCCATTAAAAAAGCAGTCCAAAGTTTGGTCGTGAACCATAAAAAATAGTCCAAAAATATTTAGTTTTAATGCTCTTTACATTTATGTTGTGTGACTGTGTGTGATGATCTGTTTTAATACACTTTGAAAATTGAACTATATTAAAAAATAATTATTTTTTATTTTGTTTATATTTTCTTAACATTGAATGAATACTAATTTTATTTTTTATATATTAATTTAGTCTTTAATCTTAATATATTTCTCATCAATTATTTGGCTATCTATTCAAATATATTTCAAATTCATGCTTTGACCCATGTCGATAAAAATTTATTTTTTCATCTCTGCTTGTTTGGTAACACATTTTAAAGATCACTTTTTGCTTTTTTATGATTTTTCTTGTGTGACTATTTTGTGTTTGAAAATATTGTTTGTTAATGCTTTTGCGTTTTTTATTAGAAAGTCAAAAAGCGTTTTCAAACGAGATTAGTGGCCATATATAAAATATATGCATTGTAAAATCGATCGATAATAAAGTGAATAAAAAATTTCATTTTGCCGTTTTGCAGGGTTCAAAAGTGAAGAAGTTACTGTTGAACGTGTGAGTTTAAATCTTCACATAAGCGGAGAAAGCACTATTCTAATCAATAGCCGCTTTCACAAAGAAATTAAAATTCCAAAATATTGTACATTGCATGAAATTCGTTCAAAGTTTGATGGCGGAATTCTTTATATAACAATTCCTAATGAAGATCCTTGGTCCAGTGCTGGAAAGAGGATTGAGGACACCTTAGTTAAAAGAAGGGAATTGGTAGTTGTGTCACTTGTGTGGGGTGTGATTCTATCCTTGGCTTTAATTACTATAGTGATTTTATCTATGATGAAAATAGAACCGTCGCAACAAATCATCACGCGGATGGGCCAAGCGGCGACACTTGATACGCCGATGGAGGACTCAGCAAGCATCGTGAAAGCTATGGTGCAGGCAAATGTATGACAAACCTTACTAATTTACTTACATTGTTGGCCAATTTAATCCATTTGATTCAGAAAAATCTCTTAGATTTTCGGCATTGTATGTTTTGCAGGTCGGAGGACAAAGTGCTCCGGACTCCAACTCTCCGGCCAAACAACCAACTAGTCACCCAAGTGATGGTAAGTTGCTTGGTGTAGCGTGCACTAGTAAAAAAAAATGCAATTTTATGTCGTTTTCATAGAATGTTATTATTTATACCTTGACATACCGGGGAAAAGTAAAAAAATATTTACCTTTTGGTAAAAATGGAGTCAATTTTGTGGTTTAATTGTGTTTTTTAGACAATAATTATGTTTTTATATTTTTTGAAGTACTACATTATGCAGCTTATATTAACAATTAATATTTATGAAGGTTGTTGAAGGATTTTTATTTCTCTATTTAATAGTGTGTTGTTGAATCAATGAATGACATCAATTAATGTTAAATGTGAACATTTTAAAAAATAATAATAATAAAATACAAACTAAGTTGGTTACGACCACTAATATTTACCTGCACCTTGTAGGGCAATAAATATTAATAAAATATATATTTGTCGGCTTAAGCATTGACAAATTCTCAACGTCACTACAAAATAGGTCCAAATAGTGATGCCTTAATGGGGACGTTTTTTTACCCAAAAAAGCGTTACCTTTTAAAATGCAACACCTAGAACAATTTCCTTCAAGGGTCGCAAAATTTGGAATAGGACGTTTATTGTGCAAACATCCCTAGTTAAGGGCATAAACATCCCTAGTTATGGGCATATTTCTTTTATATACAATATGGGAGGAACTACCTTGGACAACTGAAATATGTCTAGTCTCTAGACATACAAATGCATATTATAATCTATGATCTACGTACCACGAAAATGCATATATATATATATATATAACATAATATACGATCCTGTACCCGCCTGAGTTGAACCGGGCCGGATCTTTGTTCCCAATTCTAAAACCCTACCGAAAATCCAATCCTCCCCCAAACCCTGTCATCCGGCTCTCCTCGATCTGCTTCTGTCATTTACAATGCTCTCCCCCCGTCTCCTCCCCAAATCCTCACATTTCCGTCGCCTGACCCGACTCTCCTCCAAATCACATCCATTTCCCCCCAAACACTTATTTCCCTCCCCTCCCCAAATTCTTTTCCCGCGACAACAACAGCAGTGGTAAATTTGACCAATCCGCATCGACTCCCTGGAAAATTCGACCAATTCTTCACCCAGGAATCCGGAGACCTTGCCGGGACCTCTCCGTCCGCCGAGAAGGACGAGTCTTGGCTGAGAGCAAGCGAGGGAAAGACGCGTGGCGATGAGGAGTGGGGCCACAGCGGAGGGGTACAAGCCCTGGAGCTTGGTGGAGGAGGAGGACAAGGACGACTTGTTCGGTTTCAAGGAGGAGGTTGTAAGGGAGGTCGGTGAAACCGGGGGTTGAGAGTAGTTACAGTACTACTTCTGGGGGGTGATGACGCTGAGAAGGAGAGGGCTGAGGAGGCTATGCCTATGAGGCTCCAGAGGGAGGAGCAGGAGCTCACTGCTATACTCAAAGGTACATCAATGACCCCCACATAACGTACGAGATAACAAATTTTTATTATTCGTAATTTTGACTTTTCAGTTTGTGCGTATGTGTTTTTTTCTTTTTTGGTTTGAATAACGCTTCGTTGGGGGTGATTAGGATGAGTGATGGGTATTTTGAATAGAAAGGATGCCTAGGATGACGGGGATACTTTGTTGGGTGGTAGCATAATGAAAACGGGGTTTCACTTTGTTGAATTTTGAATGTTACTTTGAAGTATGGAATTTATAGATGAAATAAACTTTAGGGTGGATTATGATTCTGTGACTATTAGTGGGAATAGTGCCTTCAATTTTTTGCAGATGTTATATCTGTCAGTAGGATATTCAGATGGATTTTTGAACGCTACTCTTTGATAGTGGAGTGCTAAATGAAAGAAACTGAACATGGGCGTACAGTCTTTTAGTTAAGATCGGAGCTTTAGGAATTCTGATTAGTGAATATGAGTCTCATTTCTTCTTCTTCTTCTTCTTCTTCTTCTTCTTCTTAATTTTAAGGCGAAAACCATCATGTTCCCGATATCAGCTCTGCAATTTATATCTGGTTCCTCGTGTCAAAGGACAGACCATAAATCATACATTTATGGCAGATGGGTCTTTGTTGTAGCAAATTGTTTACACATGAGAAAAACACTTTCTTTCGTATTACATTTCTCTAGTAAAAGCATTTTTTATAGAATCTACTCAGCAGCTAATTTTTTTTTTTTTTTTTAACAATCTTTTATACATGGTATACAAACAAATGAATCAATGAAATAGCAAGTTCTAGATCTCTATCCTGAAAGGAGTACTTTAAGAGGGGAGCAGCCGCTAGCTAGTGTTGCGATTGATCTCCCAAGTCTTCAGATATTATCTGGGAGGAGGGGAGACGGGGTTGGTGTTGCGATTGATCCGTACTTGCAGCATGCTCCAAGTCATTGGAGGAGGAGAGACAGGGCTGCTGTTGCAATTGATCCGTACTTGGAGCATGCTCCAAGTCGTTGGGGGAGGAGAGAAGAGGCTGGCGTTGCGATTGATCCTCTAAATGTTCGGATGTTATCTGGGAGGAGTTGGAGTTCTTGCGTTTTGCATATAGAACCAGTTGTACTACTCCCGAAACAGTCCCAACCCCATTTGGTATCTGCAATTACTCACCCATCAATTCTTGTATTGGCTTAACAAAGTTCAAATTTAAAACCTTTTGTTTAATATCATGTTGTAATTAAATCATTTAATTTATACTGTATATAATCAGAAAATTAAATACAATTAAAGATGCCGACCATGAAGATGAAAATGAGTTACTTACCCCCATGAACAAATCCTTCGCAAGGATGGCATAAATAGTCCAAATCCCTCCATTCAAGAACGTGAAGAAGGGGGGAAGGAAAGGCACGTGCTCACTGCTGTTGATCTACACGTTGCAATTATATATATATAAAATTAAAATTCATCAATAATTTAACAACTAGAACTCTCTCTCTATATATATATATATCAGATGATCAAGAACATGGAGCAAGACAAAATTACTTACCATGGCTGCCATGGGAGAACCATACATGATTATGGTTAGGAATGCACCCAAGACTCCTAGGACTTTGATCCGTGTATCTCCGTGCAACATAAAGCGAGTGATAGCCATTGCCGTTGCCAGAACCCCAACATCAAAAACCGCAGCAAATATGGCTGTCTTTGCCTGAAAAGCAAATTGCATATGGTGATGATGATGAGTATGATGTACACATTACAATGATGATGAGTAATTAACATATACCCTTGTCCCTCGAGGTGCATATACAAGGGATAATACGACATAAACAAAAGCCAGAGTGGCACCAATGACATTAACAGTCACCACAAGCACAGCAGTCTTTTCAACTCCATAGTAAATCCACAGTGCTGTATTAAGTAGCATAAAAATGTAAGGAAGGCTGTCGAACTTTTGTGATTGATCTTGATGATCAATTGTCCAAAATGTTTGTCTGCAAAAATGTCTGAATTTCTCATTTCATCCCAAAACAAGAAATCTAAAGATCGATTGATGGAATACTTACAGTGGGGAAATGAATAGTAAAACTGATATGATGCTTCCTGCAACGAAGGTATTTTGGAAGATCAAGTTAGAACCCTAATTAACATGCATGAATGCCCTCCAAGAAATATATGCGGAGGATGATTACCTACTATTCCAAGAATGTAACTCACAGCCATCTTTTTCTTTGAATTTCTAGTTCGTATATAATAATATATATAACTGCACTTAGTTTGTTATTTTAGTTCATTTTGTTATTAAGCTTAGTTAGCCCACAAATAACACATAATTAGGGCCAGCAAAACGGGTACTCGGGTAGACCCAATAACGACCCGTTAAGACCCACGACCCGATTACCATAGACATGAACACGACCTGTTTAGCTAAACGGTTTAGCGGGTCTAATACGATTATAACACGAAAAATATCCGGGTAACCCGACAGCCGACACGACCCGTTTAACCCGTTAAAAATTACCAAGTCATATCGGGTAGACACGACCCGTTAAAAAACCCTTGATAAAAAATGGAAAAAATAATTTAATATTAATAATAAATTAATAATATATCAAATTACCAATGCCATTGGCAAAGATGAGAGAGAGAGTCGGCAGGAGCAGAGGCACCTAAAGTGAAATGTCATCACTCACAAAGCCGCTGATGCAGGAGAGAGAGAGCTAAGAGGGAGACTGGAAGAGAGAGGTGCTGCCACAAGAAAGCTAACCCTTTTAGTAAGTTGGAGATGGACGACGGAACCATAAATTTTTATCGATGGGTCAGACATGAATGAAAAATGTATCAAGTTTGAAGATTAAAACAAAGAGTAATTGTTTTTCAAAAGATATTTCAATTTTTAAATCAATCACTTGTTAAATTACAGAATTTAGTGCCATTTCTTGTATTGGCATTCGTATAAGCATAATTAAAACAACAGGGTGCATAATATTCTCCATAATAAAAACTCAGAAGAATAATATTAAAGTTATTATGTTTAATAATAAATAAGGGAATGCCATTTATAATTGATAAATGAGTAATTTTTTTTTAAAAAAAACAACCCTTTATTAGGTGTCTTGACCTCAAAACAATTATTTATTTATTTATTTATGAAAATGTGAGTATTAGACTTTCAATAATACCAAATCAAATACTACAACGCTCAAAAATTACAATATCATTGAGAAACAAATGAGTGAATGACAATCTTTCATTCAAATTTCTTCTCTAACTTGTTGTAGAGTCGTTTTTTCAAAAGATGAGCTTTGAAGAGCTTTTTTTTTTTTTTTTGACATGTTCACACAAGGGAAGGGAGAGGGAGAGGGAGAGGGAGATTTGAACTAGTAACCTCCACTTTATGAGATGTGGTTTATAGCCGATTGAGCTATCCATTAAAGACTTGAAGAGCCGTTTTTGCCAAAAGATGAGCTGCCATATTATAAGAGTTTTTGGCTGCTTCAAATTCTGAGATGTATTCCAACTTTTGGGCTTGTTTGGACCTTCTTCTAAGGGCCAAGGTCCTATCTACATCTTTTTTTGGGCCCAAAACATAAATATAGAATGGAGGAGCCCTCTACCAATTGTTAAAACTTTCAAAGTAGCGGGCAGCCCAAGGCCTAAGCCTGTGGACTGTGAAGCGATAATCTCTTATTTTGGGAAACGGATCCTCTCCATTAAGTGCATTTAGAAGAGCATAATTGTCTAAAAAAATTTGTTCAAAAATTAAATGGACAATATTGCCCTCTTAAGCACACTAAATGAACCATCTCCACTTCAAGTGAAAAATGGAGATGATCTTTCTCCCTTGTTTTTAGGGGTGAATGAACATCCCCTTAATTAGGCCATCATAAAAAGACTCTTGAAATTGGTTTATCATGAGGTGGTTCGGTCATCCCAAAACTGATGATCGCCGCTGTACAAGCTTTTGAGGTTACGATCCACTACTTAGTGGTCAGCAACCTCTCAAACCCTTATTTTCGTTCAATTTTATTTTTTTTATTTTTTAAATTGTTACATTTTCTTCCAAAATCAAGATAATTTAAGCCATTTTTGGTATATTTTGACACCATCATTGATAAGAGGGGCCAAATTACAACAAAATGACAATTTGATGCAGCAAACCAAGTGTCACAAATCGGGAGTTTGAAGTGTCTTTGCAAACAGTAATTTAAGAAAATTTTGATATTTGAAAAATATGTCGCATATGCCATTTTTTTCTTTTGGGTCCATTTTAATGCCAATAACTATCGAAGGCCCCTTTTGTAAATTAATACTTCGAGGGGTAGGTGTCATAAATAGTAATTTGATGATACTCTTGCAAAATTGGTAGAATACAATTTTTTTTTTAACAATGACTAACCCAATAGTTGATTAAAACAGTCATATTAATATTATAAAATAGTTGTTAAAAAAAAAATGTAGTTTGTTTATATAAAAATAATAAAAATTATTTATCATCATATCTTTCACACACACACAGATATATATATATATATATATATATATTTGCAATCAAAGATTAATGCTTTTAATACTCTGATAATTGATACCGTTTGTTATGACCTTCCTATTGCTTTCTGGCACAGGAAAAAACACATTGTTTCTTTACCTTATATTAAAGATTTTTCTGAAAACAAAATTCCTACTAAAGTCAGACCTATCCAAATGAATGCTTAAACTTTGGAATTTTGTCAAAAGGAAACTGTTGATTTCCTTGCTAAAGGAATCATTCACAAAAGCAAGTCCCCTTGGTCTTCTGCTGCCTTTTATGTTATGAAAAATGTTGAACTTGAGAGAAGAACCCCTAGGTTGGTAATTAATTACAAACCCCTCAATGATGTGTTAGAATGAATTAGGTATCCAATCCCTAATAAGAAGGATCTAGTTTTCAAAACCCGCTAACCGCTAACCGCAACCGCCTAGGCAGTTAGTAATTTTTACTAACCGAGTAGCGGTTGACCGCTTTGGGATAACCGCTTTTTTCTAACCGCTTTTTTGAGCCTTTTTTTTAGCTTTTTTTTAAGACCGATTTTGGGCTGGTTTTAGATCAGTTTTTGGCTTACTTTAAACATTTTTTTTGCTCATCGTTAGCGTTTTCCCCCCCCCCCCCCCCCCTTTTCATGGCCATTTTAGCATTAAAAATTGCTATATGCCAAAATCTTGTTGGTCACCTTCTACAAATCTACACATCATATAATATACAAATAAAATTACAACAAAATCATCACTTCAAATGTAGTCTTATACATAAATTCAAACAAGTTCATAAACTCACAAGCAAGTTCATAAATTCACACGGAAATAAAATAAAACACAAACAAGTTGATAAACTCAAAAGCAAATTTATTTTTAAAATTTGTTTTTTAAATTGAAGAAAAGAGATATTAAAGAGAAATTCAAATTTGAGGTATTCGCACTAAATTTAGGATGATAAAATTCATTTTAAGTTATACCACTTAATATATATATGTTGTACGTGCTTCTCTTTGGTTCAAGGATTATTTCCATGTCTCAATGTATTTCTATTCCTCCAAATGTTACAAATTATAGAATCAAAAACTAACCGACAAAGATATGCCTTCATAGTTTTACCCCTCCACTCTTGCAAGTTTTTCTTATTATTATCGGTGCATAGTTTTATACGTACAAGCACCAAAAACTTAGTTTGTATTTTATTTTATGTTTAAAAAAAGGTTAAATTTAACATTAATTGATGTGTACATCAAAATCATATTCATTTAAATAGAGAAATAAAAATCCTTCAACAACCAATGTAAGGGGTGTTTACTGGCAGTGCAGATTTACAGGGGATATTGGGGCAAAATGAAGGAAGGTTGAAGATGATAATGGAGAAAAAAAAAAACACAGAGTGCAATAATATTAAAGATAAGCTGCTTCGAGAGAGCTACTCTCCATAGACTCAGGTAATACAAATATTCTCAAATCTACCCTTCTACCCCTCTAGCCTAGCCCTTATATCCAGCATTCTGTTAGAAAGGATTCTAACAGAATTCCACCTATTCACACAAGCTAACAAACGATAGCTTGAGGGAATATTACAAACACAGCAAAGTGAACACAAAGCGTAAATACAAGGTAAAATGACAAGGTAAATAAAATAAAGCATTTAAATGATAAGGGATGCCAGCTGTGCAGAGCAATCTTCTAGAGTCTTCCCCTTCCTCTTCACACGTGTCTTGCCACTGAGTGACTCACCAACATGACCTAGCTCCACCAACAGCACCCGTAACAAGTCTCCCCCCCTTCAAAGCACCTTGCCCACAAGGTGCGGGTATTGATTTTGTAAATTCCAGAGGTTCTCCCAAGTGTCATCCTCAGACGGAGCATCCTTCTAGTGAATCAAAACTTCGGTAACAGCCCTGCCCTTCTTTTTTATCAAACGCCAATCCAGGATTAGTTCAAGCTCTGGCTTGAGTTCTCCATGTATGTCAACAGGAGGCAGTGTTAGTAGTAGTGTGGAGTGTTTGCCCAATTTTTTCTTAAGACATGAAACATGGAAGATGGGATGGATGCATGCATTAGGGGGTAAATTCAGTTTATATGCGACATAACCAATCCTTTTCAGAATTTGGAATGGGCCAAAAAATCAAGGAGATAGCTTCAGATTTTTTCGCATAGCAATTGATTTATGTCGATAAGGCTGCAATCTAAGGTAAACCCAATCCTGTTCCTGGAATTCTCTCTCTGTTCTCTTCTTATCCGCTTAGGTCTTCATACGGTTTTGGGCTTGCTGCAAATGTTCCTTCAGAATAGTAATGACAGTGTTGCGATCTTTGAGTTGAGTGTCTACTGCCATGTTTGCTAAGGTGCCAAGAACATAAGATAATAGGGAGGGTGGAGGATACCCATAGACAGCCTCAAATGGGGTCAATCCGGTAGAGGAATGGTGATTGGTATTGTACCACCATTCCGCCATAGGAAGCCATGTGTTCCATTCCTTAGGTTTGGCTTCTGCATAGCACCTTAGATATGTCTCTAAGCATTTATTTAGTGCTTCGGTTTGCCCATCAGACTGTGGGTGATAAGCAGAACTAAAAGCAAGGGATATACCCTGAAGATGAAAGAGCTCTCTCCAAAAAGTACTAGTAAATGTAGGGTCTCGGTCAGAAACAATTGTCTTAGGCATGCCGTGTAGCTTGAAGATGTGAGTCAAAAAAATATGGGCCACCTTAGAAGCTGTATAGAGGTGAGAGAGAGATAGAAAATGGCCATATTTTGTAAACCTATCCACCACTACTAGGATTACATTACACCCATAAGAGGGCGGCAACCCCTCTATGAAATCCATCGAGATATCTGACCAAGCTCTAGATGGAATGGGGAGTGGCTGTAGTAGCCCAGCATGATGAATTGTCTCATGTTTGTTGACTTGGCATACCTCACATTCCTTGACTACCTTCTTGATGTCCTTCCGCATACCCTTCCAATAAAAATCCATCTTGGCTCTTTGAACAGTTTTGTGGTAACCAGAAAGGCTAGCCGTGGGATTAGAGTGAATATAGTCGAGGAGTTGTAGTTGGAATGGAGAACCTTTAACAATCCACAACCTCCCCTTCCTCAAAATCAGCCCTTGTTGTAAGGAGTAACCTTTAGGCACAGAGTGGCCTTGTTGTAAGGCAATGAGTAAGGCCTTTGTCTCATGATCTTGTGAATAGGATTCCTTCAATTCATCAACCCAAGATGGAGTTGGAAAGGAGATGAGGGAAATGGATAATTCCCCCTTTTTGTTTGGCTCTTCAAACCTCCTTGATAAGGCATTAGCCACCAAGTTCTCTTTCCCCTTCTTATACTCTATCACAAAGTCATACCCTAAGAGTTTAGAAATCCACTTCTGTTGGGAAGGTGTACCTATTTTCTGCTCCAAGAGAAATTTGAGTGCTTGTTGGTCGGTCTTCACCTTGAAGGACTGTCCGAGTAAGTAAGGACGCCACTTTTGGATAGCCGAGATCAGTGAAAGGAACTCTTTTTCGTATGTGGAAAGATACAAAGCCTGCCTCAAAGCCTTACTAAAGAAAGCTATAGGATGCCCACCCTATATCAAAACTGCCCCTAGGCCTGTACCACATGTGTCGCACTCAATAGTGAAGGTTTGAGTGAAATCCGGGAGTTGCAATACAGGAGGACTTGTGACAGCCTCCTTGAGTTTGTTAAATGCTGCAGTAGCCGAGGGGGTCCAGGAAAAAGAATTCTTCTTAAGGAGATCTGTGAGGGGGGCAGCTATCACCCCATAACCCCGAATGAACTTTAGTTAGTAGCCCGTCAATCCCAAAAATCCTCGTAGGGACTTAATGGAATGAGGAAGTGGCCATTGTAGCATAGAGTTAAGCTTAGATGGGTCAGCCCGTACACCTTGGCTAGGTATCAAATGACCCAAGTAGTCAATCTCCAAGACGCCAAACCTGCATTTAGAAGCCTTAGCAAACTGATTGTTAGTTTGTATCACACCCAAAACTGTTTCCAAGTGTGTTAGGTGCTCTTCCAATGACTTACTATAGACCAATATGTCATCGAAGAAAACCAAGACAAATTTCCGTAGGAAAGGCTTGAATAGGTCATTCATTAAACTTTGGAATGTTGAGGGTGCATTGGTGAGACTGAAGGGCATGACAAGAAACTCATAGTGCCCTTCATGAGTCCGAAATGCTGTTTTAGGCACATCCTCCGGTCGGACTCGTATTTGGTGATACCCGGATCGCAAATCCAACTTAGAAAAAATTTGAGCTCCAAAAAGCTCATCCAGCAGCTCATCGATGACGGGAATAGGATATTTATCCTTGATGGTGTCCTGATTTAAAGCCCTGTAGTCGACACACATACGCCAACTTCCATCCGCCTTACGAACCAACAAGATCGGGGAGGAAAAAGGACTTTGGCTAGGTCGAATAACCCCTGTCTACAAGAGTTCTTTCACAATCTTTTCAATTTCTGACTTCTAGAAGTAAAGGTACCTATAGGGTCTTACACTAATAGGTTGTGTCCCCTTAAGTTGGATTTGATGGTCCTGACTTCTAGGTGGTGGTAACTCCTTAGGTTCCTCAAAAACCTTCGTAAACCCTTCCAATAATTCCCTGATCTGAAGAGGGCAATCTGGAATGTTAGAGCCCACTACTTGAGTCAAAAGTTGTAAGAAGAACCCCATATTCTCAGAATTAGAGGACCTTAGAAATTGGTGGCCATCTTCCATAGTTAAACCCATAGGGTGTCAACCCTTGAACAATGTGAGGTTAGGACCATGACCAAATTGCATTGTCATGCGAGAGAAATCCCACAATATAGGTCCTAGGGTTCTTAACCATTCCACTCCCAACACAACGTCACAACCACCCAATGGAATAAGGTAAAAATCTGTAGTAATGGAATGACCTTGCACCCTGAGAGAAACAGATTTACACATACCCTCACTTAAGATTGTTGCCCTATTCGCTACCCTCACTTGGAGATTGTGTGGTAGAATTAAACCCAAAGAGACCTTGTTGAACACAGATGTATCGATAAAATTATGAGTGCTACCCAAATCGATTAAAATCATTACCCTTTGATTTTTAATGACCCCCACTACTCGCATAGTATTAGGGTTCAAGGAGCCAGATATAGCATTTAACGAAATTTTAGGTTCTAACATCTCAGGAATAATAGGTTCTGACAAAGGTTCTACCTTATCAGAGGTATCATAGAAAATTTCCTCGGTCTTGTCATCAGCAGATACTTCAGTTCCATGCAAAAGATAGAGTTTAGGGGCCTTACATTTGTGAGTGGGACTCCACTTTTCTTCGCAGTTGTAACATAAGCCTTTCTCTCTTCGTTCGCGCATTTGAGCTAGTGAAATTTTCTGAACAGGTACCAGAGTTGAAGCTTTAGATGTAGAGGAGTATTGAGACATCTGAGACCCCCCATGTTGGCTAGAAGAAGCTCCAGGCGGTCCCCATTGTTGCCGACTATAGGAAAAGGAAGAACCTTGAGGTTTAAAGGTTCTGCGGGAGCTGGACAGATACTCCTCTTGCAACTTAGCCAAGCCAAAGGTTGCTACTAGAGTGCAAGGTGCCAACATCCTCAAGGGAAGATGAACCTCATCTTTAAGACTACTGAGATAGCAACTCAGTTTATATGCATCGGAGAGTCCACGGAGGTGATTAGAGAGAGACTCAAACTGGGCTGTATATTCTGCCACCGTAGAGGTCTGTCGAAGCTTGACCAAGGACTCCATGGGATCATCATAGGTTGGACCAAATCGAGTGAGCAGAGCTTGAAGAAAAATATCCCAAGTAAGGAACTGACCTGTTTCATCTAAGTCCTGGAACCAAACCAGTGCCTCACCTTCCATGTGAAAGGAGGCGATTTGAAGGCTCATAAATATTAATTGTCAATATAAGCTACATAATGTAGTACTCCAAAAAATATGAAAACATAATTATTATCTAAAAAACACAATTAAACAGATAAATAAAACATAACATAAATCTGGTCCATTAAATCATGCATGCAGCCAAAATATGTCTAGTTAGCCCTTCAAGCAGTCACTCTTACGGTCTTACCCATCATCCTCATCCTCAAATTCATCATCTTCATCCCATTTGGAATCTCACCTGCCCAATCAAAATATATTTTATAATTTTTATATCATATCGATCTTAAAAAAAAAATCAAATAGAAATGAAATGCAAACCCGAAACTGCAATTCATTCTCAACTTTTCTCTAAATTAACCTGATACAATTAGTTCAATACAAATCTACAACCCCACAAGTATTTTAATTTTTTTTTTTTTTAAAAAAAAAGAAAAATCAATACTCAAAACTATATATTCACGAACAATTCGATTAATTTACTGCCCTAATTCTACATGTGATAATAAAATTATAAGGTGCAATCAAGTTTTGATGTCAAACAACCACACAATTGACTCTGTTTTTACCAAAAGGTAAATATTTTTTACTTTTCCCTTCAATGGTATAAATAATGTCGTTCTATGAAAACGACATAAAACTGCATTTTTTTTACTAGTGCACGCTACACCAAGCAACTTACCATCACTTGGCTGACTAGTTGGTTGGCCGACCGGGGAGTTGGAGTCCGGAGCATTTTGTCCTCTGACCTACAAAACATACAACGCCGAAAATCTAAGAGATTTTTCTGAATCAAATGGATTAAATTGGCCTACAATGCAAGTAAATTAGTAAGGTTTGTCATACATTTGCCTGCACCATAGCTTTCATGATGCTTGCTGAGTCTTCCATCGGCATATCAAGTGTCGCCGCTTGGCCCATCTGCGTGGTGATTTGTTGTGATGCTTCTATTTTCGGTCCGCTTAATATTGCCATAAACGTTATATATATAATAATTAGAACCATCGCTAGAGTCATAAGCCCCGCTAATGGCAACATATCTCTTATACTTAACCTTCCCTTAATCCTCTCTCCAACACTCGACCAAGGGTCTTCTGTGGGCATTGTTATATAAAGAATTCCGCCATCAAACTTTGAACGAATTTCATATATTGTACAATCTCTTGGAAATTTAATTTCTTTGTGAAAGCAGCTACTGATTAGACTAGTGCTTTCTCCCCTTATGCAAAGATTTTCACTCATAAGTTCGATCAACGGTAACTTCTTCACTTTTGTACCCTACAAAATGGCAAAAGGAAACTTTTTTATTCACTTTATTATTGATCGTTTTTACAATGCATATATATATATATATGGCCACTACTCTCGTATGGCAACACTTTTTGACTTTCTACCAAAAAAATACAAATATTTTCCAACACAAAATAATCACACAAGAAAAATCATTAAAAAAAAAAAAAACAAGAAGTACTCTTTAAAACGCTTTATCAAAGAAGCAGAGACGGAACAAGAGATTTTTCCAACACAAAATAATCACACAAGAAAAATCATTAAAAAAAAAAAAAAAGTACTCTTTAAAACGCTTTATCAAAGAAGCAGAGACGGATCAAGAGATTTTTATCGACATGGGCCAAAGAATGAATTTGAAATATATTTAAATAGAGAGCCAAATAATAGATGAAAAATATCCTAAGATTAAAGACTAAATTAATATATAAAAAAGGCTTTGTTACTCTTGAATTAGAATGACTAGTGTTGTACAACTTATGGTCCGATTAGATTTGCAACTTAATGAAAACGATTTGAAAACACCCGTTTGGTAAAATCCCAATTTTTTTGAAAACGCGGAGCGAAATAGACTAAAAGAAAATCATTCCAACAAGCCCTTGAGTAATCACATGTTAATCCGGAAAACTAAAATTAGATAATACCTTGAAGATGAACCTCAAGAACGTTACATCCTTCTTCTTTACGCCACTTGCAAAAGGGTTTGAAAGGAGAGGGGATGATGAGCTCATCATCTTTGGCCTTGTTCGTTTCCATTGGAGTACTGGTGATAGGAATCATAGCTAGGGTTTTACGACTTCCACTGATCAATTCTATTTTCCCATTTATAATTGAATTGTAGCCTAGGAATCTTCGTCATTTTGTAGAAAGTATTGCCGTTTATTTAGGAAAATAATTATACTAGATAATGCAAAAAATAAATGTATTTGAAAAATACATAATCATTCTAAGTATGAAAAGATAAATGCTATTTTTCCTTCTCCTATCCATAATCCATCATCCGTCTACCTCCATTCATAATTTTTTTCAAATCTACCATTGAATTGTGTGGGTTCCACAGATTCAATGGTGAATTTGAAAGAGTCAGGATAAGAGTTAGAGGAATAGCAGGTCCCTTATGAACTATATTAAGAGAATATTAAGGGATAATATTATGAGAAAATATCAACAAAAATTCTTTGGTTTTGTGACTGCCATATAATGGCATTTTTGTGCCAAAAAACATCATTAATTGCTTAGTGACATTCAAATTGTGACTATTTGAAAATGGCAAAAAGTGCAAAAACTAGAAAATGGGATAGTGTTGTTTTAATAGTGCGAAACGGCACCTTTTATAAAAGGTACCGTTTTGCACTGTTCACACGTCACCAAAGGATAAAGAAACGGCACCTATAAGAATATTATGAGCATATTTTGGAAGAGACCAATTCCTCCATCTCTCATCCATCTTTCATCAATCTCTTTTTCAAATTCGCTATGGAATATATGTGAGTCCTATAGATTTAGTAGTGAATTTATATATATATATAAAGACGAACGGGAGATAAATAACATATAGATAAATATGACCCTTTGGCGAAGTGCCAGGACACAAGCATTTAGTTTTTTTTTTTTTTTTTAAATTTATTTTGTATAATTCTCCATAAGGATGATTTTTTGTTACTTTTGTCATATACCCTTAGCACTTGAAAATAGGAGAAAATACGCTCTAAAGATACCGTCGTTACGATATGGAGACTTGATTTCTTCTTTTTCATTATATATTTTTAACAAAATGCAGCTGAGTCCCTAAGAGGTAGCTCAATCGACTGTGACCACGCTTAATGAAGCGGAGGTCACTAGTTCGAATTCCCCCCTCCTTATGCGAACATGTCAAAAAAAAAAAAACAAAATGCAGCTGCAATATTTATCTCTCCAAGAGTTCACAATCTATCCGTTGGAAGGAAATCTTTTTTGCAGCAAGAATATCATAGCCAATGTTATACTTCTGCTGAGCCAATACTCCAATAATACTCAACTCCTCCCTCACTCGGCATCACAGCCATACAAAATTGATTTGAAGTAATCTCCACGAACATGCTTTCTGTGTCCAACCCCAACTCAACCCCCCCTGCAAAGTGAAAAACCACCCATGGAAACCCCACAAGATCACGCTCAATAACACCATTGTAGCAGGGGACCTTTAAGCCAGGCATTTCCACAGGTTGTAGCAACCCATCTGCCAATCTTTGCACTTCAGCTCTAAGTGGCTCGAACCCACCTCTGGCTAGGTAAGTTAATGTTGCTCTAGAGTCAATTATGACTCCACCATTGCCTGATGCTGTTCTTCTGAATGTCTGGGGATCAATATCAAGTTGCTTGTCTCCCACGCTAATGCCATCTAGTGTTAAAAAGTAAAGGCCATTGAAAAATTCAACTGGGGTTGAAACGCCTTCTATTTTTGCCCCATCTCCCAAAATCAACTGATTGTGGGGATACAAAGGATCCTGAGAATTTTGAACCCAATTGAGCCGGCAATGATGTTTTGTCATTGGCACTGCCTAGACCAACTATTCCACTATGTTGGCCGACCAAACGAGCCCTGACATCATTTGCACAACCAAAAACTATGTCGGAAACAAAGGTTGTCAGATGTCTCAAATGTGAACTTTTCAGTGGCAATCACTCCGGCCAGCTACTGAGCTACAGCAGTGCCATCCAGGTACGTAGTGCTTGCAGAACTTGCATTGAAGCAAAGAGTCACACCCATCACCGGGGCAGGAAAAAGAAATGCAAGATTTGGTGGCAAATGTGGAAGACTTGGAGGGGTCAAAAACTGGGAGGGTTTGGGGAAAACATGGGAGGGTGCAGGGGAGGCACTGAGTCCACACTAGATTGCTGCCTGTGTCCATGAGCTTTTAATGGCAGATGATCAAGAACATGGAGGAAGACAAAATTACTAACCATGGCTATATATATATATATCATGGAGGAAGACAAAATTACTAACCATGGCTGCCAGGGGAGAAGCATACATGATTATATTAAGGCTTGCACACAAGAATCCTATGACATCGATCCGTGTATCTCCGTGCAACGTAAAACGAGTGATCAAAATTGCTCCTGCAAGAAACCCCACATCCAAAACAGCAGCAAATGTAGCCGTCTTTGCCTGAAAAGAAATTAATCATGTATGCTATGGTATTAATTAATTAATTAGGAGAAAATGCAGTTTATCCTATGAAGTTTCAGGAGTTTTTCAATTTTAATCTCAAAGTTCAAAAATTGGCAATCTATCCCCCTGAAGTTTCAAAAATTGATAATTTAAACCTTTGTTACTAATTTCCATTAAATTGGACAGAAATTTTTTTTAAAAAAAAGTTTGAGGGTAATGATGTAATTTTATAGATTTCCGTCAATTTAGACAAAAAAAATTAAACGGGGGGTTTAAATTGCCAATTTTTGAAACTTCAAATTAAGGAGTAGATTGCTAATTTTTGAACTTTAGGGTTAAAATTGATAAACCTCTGAAACTTCAGAAGGATAAACTGTATTTTTCCCAATTAATTAATACCATAGCATACATGCATATGGTTGTTGATGATGAGTACGTAACATATACCCTCATCCTTGGAGGTGCAAATACAAGGAATAATGTAACATAAACAATCTTCACAACAACACCAAAGCCATTAACAGTCGCCACGAGCTGGCCGGCCACCAGTCTTTGTGACTGGGGTTGATGAAAGGTGTGATTGACGATGTAAAGCGGGGTTTTAGCTGAAATTTGTTGGTCAAAGTATTTTTGCTAAACCCAAAATGATCACTTTTTAATAATCACCCACAAACAACACATAATCACCCATATGATAAGAGAAGTTATCAATTTTTATAACAATCTAAAACCACATATACTCATTTATTAATAGATTAAAAATTTAATGTACATTTTAAATGTTTATAGACATTTAACACTATTTTACATGGTTTGGAGGATATTTCTTTCAAACTGATTTGAAGGAAATTTATGTCCTAACTTCTATGAATACTAGCAAAAATAAAGAAAATCAAAGAAATTATATACCCATTGTTGGGAATAAATCTCATCATGGGTCTCATTCAATCACATATACATGGAAGATAATCAAGCTGTTAAAGGAAAATCATAATCCTCTCCTCATGGAAACCCTACACTCAATTTCGATATATATGGAGAGTCCCACTCAAATATTAAGACTGTATGGATAATAATTGCAGAATCTCCTTAAATGAAAGATATAAATCCCAAAAAAGTAAGTGATTCTGATATTCAATCCATATTCAATCTCTCCTTAGAACAAGGAATCAACAACGGAAAACCCTATAAAAGGGACACAATACATTATACATTAGGTAAAAAGACTCGATTTTTGTCTAAAAAAAACTATCTCATTGCTGTATTATTACTCCAAATAATAATGCTAACTTTTTATGGTTCATTTGAGGCTTTTTACTATTTTACGTACTAGGTAGCCCATCGACAATCACGCTGTCCAAAAACTGCTCTAACACCCCTCACAAACCTCTCTTCAAAACACCCATACCGAGAAATCAAGAGAAAACTCGTGATGGAAAAGATACACTAAAGAGAGAGACGAAAGGTGTAGAGAAAAATTAACTCAAAACTTTCTTATGTTCCTTCTGTTGGCAGGAAAAGAGAGACGAGATTGAGAGGGACCCGGTGTAATACTTGGTAAAGCTTTTTTTGAGGTGTTTTTTTTTTTTTTTTTTTTTTTTTTTTTTTAATAGTACTAAAATGTGGTTTATGTGATATAAATTAGAAAGACGTTAAAATTTTTTTTTTTTAATGAAAAAGTGAAAAAATGATAAGGGTAGCCGGCCAAAGCCACTACAAAACGACAGAACTAGCCTTTAGCAATGACATTAATTACAACACTGCAAAATAAAAGGTTTTCGAGAACAAAAATATAAAACCATGTTTTATTGCTTTTTCATTAAAAAAGTGTTTGACAAATTGTTTCCGAAAAATAATTTTTTAAAACAAAACATGGTAGTTAAGGCATTTGGACAATTATTTTTAAAACACTTAGGAAGAAAAAAAAAATGTACGTGCATCTAGTTAGACTTTGGACATAAAATTTCTAGGAATTTATTTGTAGAAACTCCTACCGACCTCTAAAGAGTGATATTTGTCATTTATGCATGAAGCAAATGACTTTTGGGGATTTGGATTTCCTCATAATTTTTAAAATGTGAGATTCTCGAATTCTAAAATTTGAGTCATCCATAACGGTTTAAACAAATGCAGTAGTTTATATTATGGAGACTAGTGTATTTGACATATTGAAAATTAAAATTAATTACTTCAATAACATACAAACTTTTGCATTTGTTTAAATTGTTAGATGAAATAAAGGGCTCATATTTTAAAAAATTTGAAGGATCTCAATCCGACTTAGCTATATTTAGTTATTATTGCTCTTTTTTTAGCTCGAACAAAGTAGCTTGCCATTAGCTAGAATAACTACATTGCTACCGTGAATAGCAATTTCGAGCTATTCACTGTAGCACACTAGATGAATAAACTATTGTTTATTTTTCGTTAGAAAAATTACACTTTACCCCCCTCCCCCCCCCCCCCAAAGTTCGGAGCAATTTGCAATTCGAACTCCAAAATTTTAATTTTAGCAATCCACCCCTCCTAAAATTTCAAATTTTTGCAATTCGACTAATATTATTCAAAAATTCTCATATTGCCCATAATTTTTAATTTTAATTTTAATTGTTTATAAAAACAAAAACAAATTTGGGGGTGCAAAAATGGCCAGATGGTCGTAGCCACCCCAAATTTTTTTTAATTTTTTTTTTTTATAAAAAATTAAAAATTAAAAATTAAAAATGAGGGACAATATGGGAAGTTTTGGATAAAATTAGTCAAATTGCAAAAATTTGAAACTTTGGGAGGGCGGAGTGTCAAAATTAAAATTTTAGAGGTCAAATTGCAAATCGCCCCAAACTTTAGGGGAAGGGGTAAAATATAATTTTCCCTTTTTCTTTTGTTTATTGTTTCTTCATTTCACCTTTTTTCACCAAATATCTTTTATTTCTTTTGAACACCTCTTCACATTTGCTATGTCTCTCTCTCAAACACAATTTTTTCACACAAAATTTATCTCTCTCGCTCACAAAATTTCTTCACACAGTTGGATGAAAAAATTGAATGCAGAAAAAATTTATTTCATGGAAACACACCGATAGAAACAAATCAATTGTAGTTGGATGAAAAAATTTAATGCAAAAAAATAAAATAAAAATAATCGCATAGAAACACACGAATGGAAACAAATCAATTGCAGATGAAAAATTTATTTATGTTATTAATTTTAAGAATTAGTATCTGCATGTGAGATGAATGTTCCTCATATGTATTTATTTTGGTTTTTATGAATGATTTCTATATATGTGTTTGTTTTCTCTTTTTGGCAATAATATAATAAAAAAAGAATGAGAAATAATATTTTAAACCAAGTAGATAATGAAATAGAGAATCTGTTGTTGTGTGTAGTGAAAAAACAATAGTTAAAGTAAAGAATTGTACTTTTTCACTAGGTAAAATACCTAATGATGCTGGAAATGCTCGGGTAAGAATTTGAGATAATTTGAAATTAGGGCTTTCCAAAAGAAGGCAAATTTAAATTTAAATTTTTTTGGAAATCAAGTCGTAGGTATGTAATGTAGCAATAGCATGACATGTAGATAGGATGTTTAAGGAAATAAATGTGATCATAGAAAGAGTTGAGCATTCTTTAAATTGAAAATGTAGGTGTAGCTAAAACATACCTTTTTGGTTGTCGATGAATACTCTAATTAAAACACACCCAGATTACGGAAATTAAAACATATCGACCAAAGTTGTCGATGAAATTACTTTTTTTTAGAACATATTATGGAAATTACATTCATGCAATATGTTTATATACAATAAACAGATACATTAGTTTTTAGTAAGGCTTCCAAACTAATATGGAGGAAATATCCTCTAATTTATTTGAAATAGTATGTCTATAAATATTTAAAACGCACATTAAATTTTTAAGGTTATTAATAGCTAGCAATTTACTAACTTAAACTGACGTTTTAAATATTATGGAAATTACATGGGTTGGGGGATACTTCCGACTGGTTAGGAAGAAATTTCTGTCATTTTAATAAATATTATGAAAATTACATTAATGCAATGTGTTTATATACAATAAACAGATTCATTGGTTTACAACAACAATAACGTTGTGGCCATGGCTATCATCAATCTCTTTCAACTCTCTTGCTTCATTACTCTTGCTTTGGTGATGATGATCATGTCCCTTACCACCACCGCCATCACCATCTCAAAACCTCGGCGGTTTGTCAGCAAACTCATTCACTCTCATCACACCGTTGAATCTCCCATTGAAAGCTCAGCCGCACGTTTTGATTACTTACAGGCAAGGACTCTTGGCACTAGCAGTGATGACTTTCGGTCTGGTCTTGTTCCAGACAGTAAATATCATGCGCTTTTTATGGCAAACATATCCATTGGTGAACCCCCTGCTCCACAGCTCCTATCTATGGACACAGGCAGCCCTGTGCTGTGGACACAATGCCTCCCTTGCACCAAATCATTCTGGAAACCTTGTTTTACCCAAACCCTCCCAGTTTTTGATCCTTCAAAGTCTTCCACATACGCCGTTATGTCTTGCACGACGTCGACCTGTCTCGCATTCCGCAGCAAGGACGGCCCGTGCGACGCTGCAAAAAATTGTCAGTTCTCTGAAAATTACACCGATGGCACGGCCACGGCCGGAGTGGTTGCGACGGAAAAGCTGACCTTTGAGACCTCTGATGAAGGAATAACATCGGTTTCCAATATTGTTTTTGGTTGTGCAAATAACGTTGATAGCGGTGCTAATTTGAATGACCAAAGTAGTGGAATACTTGGTCTTAGCAATGATAATCTGTCTTTGGCGACTCAATTGGGTTCTAAATTTTCTTATTGTCTAGGGCTTGTGAGGGATCTTCAATATCCTCATAATCAGTTGATACTTGGTGAGGGTGCAAGAATGGAAGGCCCCAAAACCCCAGTTGAATATGTCATGGGCCTTTACTTTCTAACCCTAGAAGGGATTACTTTGGGAAATACAAAGCTTTACATTGATCCCATAGTATTCAAAAACACGCCGTCAGGTGGAGTCATCATCGACTCGGGTACGTCATTGACTTATCTAGCAAGAGCTGCGTTCAACATACTTAAGCTTGAAGTAGAAGCCTTGACGAATGGGGTGTTGACACGTAGGGACAAACCTGGTTACGAACCTCCCTGTTACGAGGGTGTTATTGACCGTGACCTTTCCGGATTTCCGATCCTCATCTTTAACTTCGCGGGTGGAGCTGACCTGGCGTTGGACACAAAGAGCTTGTTTGTGGAGGCTCTTCCAAATCAATTTTGCATGGCTGTGGCACCGAGTATTAAGAATCCTAGCTTGAGTGTTATTGGATTATTGGCTCAGCAGAACTATAATATTGGCTATGATCTTGCTGGAAAAACTATTTCCATCGAAAGGATAGACTGTGAACTCTTGGAGACGTCGACCAAAATCTAGTCATGATGTGGGACAAGACATAGTTAATTTGGTCTTTAATTAGTTTAATTTAAGTTCTATTAATTATTTGATTTTATATTTTATTTAAATTCTAAGAGTTGTGTTATTTCTAGATAAATGTTTGCTTTCATTCTACTACACATCTTTTGCCTATCTCCATATAAGAAATGTGCAGATCTACCATTGAATTTATAAGACCACATGTAAATCTCAGGGATTCAAGAGAAATGATAAAAATTATTCTTTGTCCTATTTTTCACTCATCCACGTACAATGGATGTGTGAATCCACCATTAATGAATTTGTAGAATTCAAATGTAAGTCTGGATCCACAAATCCAACGATAAATTTGCAAAAGAGATGTTTGAGAGAATGATGTGTAACATGTCTCTAGATTCAATGGTTCAAGGATTTAAAAAAATTGGACAAGAGATGTGTAGGAGAAAGACACCAAACACATATCTATTTTGTAATTTAATGAATGGGTCTGCTCTAAAGTCAGTCAAATTGTGCATATAAAATTGTTATTTCACAAAAATAATCTGCGCTTTTAAAAGATATCGTAAAACATAAGGCGTTTGACATTGCAATTTAAAAACCAGTACTTAATTTAAAATAGGAAAAAATATGTGATTTCTATAAGCAGACTAGGGGTGTTTATTTGAAAATGCGCTAATTTAAACCAAAATCACGATTTCGAATAACAAATATTTGATAAAAATATACTTTTTAATATGTTTTACCAAACGCCTTTGAGATTTTAAAAAGTAACGATTTTAAAAACGCAATTTTTAAAATTGTACTCATTGAAACCGTAATCCCAATCGGAGCCAAATTAGGGTTAAGGTCTAGTCAGTCATTCGCTCATTGAGTCTATTCAAATGGAGCCGGAATTGATGAATAACTAAACAAATTTTGTTTGAGGTGTGATTCTTCTTCTCTTTTTCTGCCGATTGTAGGACTCAATCTCTTTTCTTTTCCTCAATAATCCTTTTTTTATTCTTCTTCCTAATTTCCTTGCTCTACATCAATTTGGTATCAGATCAAATAAGATCCAATAATTTTCTTACGTTCAACTTCAACCACCATGATCACCAAATAATTGTTAAAATTATTGATCAGATGTGCCTTCATCCTATATATGGTAGCAGCCATTTGCCTGCTTATATTAGTAATTTCCGTGGTGGAGGGCAAAATCTCCCATTAATGAAAAAAATCAAGTGATTTATTTTTATTAATGCTCCTTAAATTTCAAAAAATTCCTGGAGAATTATGCATACAAAAAAATGTAGTAAAATTTTTGAGAAAAATTCAAGAGCTATGTTTTGTGTGCATAAAAATTAAAGAATGTTTGAGGAAAATATAATCTTTTGATTTTTTTTTTTTTTTTCATTAATGGGAGCATATATATTATAAAGTGATGAATATGCAATTGAAAATTTTGAGAATCGTAATTCTAATATTTTGGGACTAATAAAAGAGAAGTTGATAAATTTCAATTACCATGAGAAATACTTAGAAGAACTTGAAATTTTTTTTTTTGGCTCAAGTTGGAAACAAAAAAATATGTTATTTAATATGGGATTCTTCTTTATAAGTGTTGAATAAAATCCCAACGTGGGTTCCACTCAATTCTCTCATATATTTTGTTTATTATTATTATTATTATTATTATTATTATTTTATTTTATTTTATTTTATTTTATTTTTTTTGACATGCCGACACAAGGGAAGGGAGATGAGGGATTCGAATTAGTGACCTCCGCTTCATGAGGCGTGGTCCACAGCCGATTGAGCTACCTTTTGAGGACTATTATTATTATTATTATTATTTGTAAAATCCAAAGCATTCTCATTAAAGTCTCAAAGAGATAAGAGCAGCTAGCTCTATCGAAATAATCTCATCAATACATTCGGGTGACTCATAGAGCCATTGTTGATCCACAACACTACGTGTAGCTAATTTAGATAACGCATGTGTTGCTTAGTTTCCCTCCCTGTACGTGGATGAACGACATCCGCCATTGTTGGATAGCTTGTATTTCACGTCGAATATCTTTCACCAATAACCCGATTCTACTCCAATTTGACGCTGAGGAATTTACCGCATCGATCACAACCTTCGCATCACCTTCAAAAAGAACGTGCATGAAGCCCATTTCCTTACACAGCTGGATCGCCATTAACGCTGATCGGGCCTCCGCCACTGATGGATCAAAGCTGTCGAGGAAAGTTTTACACTGAGCCGCTACCATGAAGCCCCTCTCATCCCGCACCACTACCCCGAATCCCATCCAGCCATGGTGCTTCTCAAAAGAAGCATCCCAATTCGCCTTCAGCCATCCAGTTAATGGTGCAGACCAACTCCGCAACCTAGCATCTGCACTCACTAAGTTTTGTGTTGTACTTCCTTCTGTCACCTGCAAGAATTCATCCAGATTTCTTCTCGCACACTGTACCAGCTCCGTAGGATGGACGCAAAAAATTTCCATGCACAACATCATTCCTTCTCATCCAAATCTTCCATGCAATTTCGAAAAATAGTTGAATCTCCTCCATATTGCATTTTGCAAAAATACTTTCAACTATCTGTATGAATTCCTTGCCAGTCATTGTGCTTTTCTGCAATTTTTTATCCCCCACACACCACACGTCCACCGCTGCAGGGCACTGCAACAAAACATGAAGAACAGTTTCCTCCTCAATTTCGCAAATGGGGCACAAGGGATCATCAATTATTTTCTGCCGATGCAAATTAACCCGAATGGGCAAAATATCATGACAAGCACGCCATAGAAAATTTTTCTCCACATTGGGAAGCTTGAGGTCCCAAATATCTAGCCATATTGTATTCTTCTTATGCCTCGATGAACACTCAGCCACTCCTTTAGCTTCTAGGTCCTTTTGGATATAGTAGGCACTTTTAACGGAAAAAATGCCATTTTTGGTTGCCCTCCAGACCTGCACATCCCCCTGATCAATGACACTTACCTTCCATTTATCCTTCCATATACGAGTTCCAGTCCCATTCCCAATCCTCAATATCAAACCCTCCTTGATTAGTGCACAAGAACTGTGAATACTCTGCCAAGCAAACGAGGGTCGGGTGCCTATTAGTGACTCCAAAAAATGTCCACCCCGATAGTATTTAGCTTCCATAATTTGTGCAAGAAAGCTGTTTGGCTGTTGCCAAATTAAGTCGCCAACCCTGTTTTGCTAAAATAGCCTTATTCAAGCAACCAAAATCTCTCTAGCCCATACCTCCATTTGCTTTGGCTATTCACACCTAGCTCCAACTCATCAAATGCACTCTTGACTTGTTTTGGTTACACCACCAGAAATTTTGCATAAGAGCGTTAATTTCCGAACATAAAGACTTCTGTAAAAGAAACACGTCCATGCTCTATGTAGGAATAGCTTGTATCACCGTCTTGAGAAGAATTTCCTTTCCAGCTTGGGACAGAAATTTTAGTTTCCAATCTTGAAGTCGCTTCGATACACAATCTTTTATGCTCTTAAAGGCAGCCACTCTCAACTTTCCCACCAATGCTAGTAAGCCTAAGTAAGTGTCGTATCGTTGTGTAACTGGAATTCCTGCCACCTCCATAATTTCTTCCTTCTTAATCTGGGAGGTATTTTTGCTAAAAAATATAGTAGTCTTGTTGTTGTTATGCCTCTGTCCAGAAGCCTCTTCATAGATTTGCAAGAGATGAGTCAAATGATGCCACTGTAAAATACTAGTCTTGCAAAAAAGCACACTATCATCGGCAAAAAATAAATGGCTTACTCCGGGTCCAGTTTTGGAGGTTGGAACACTCAAAAGTAGTCCATCTATATTAGCTTGTGTCAACATAGAGCTCAAAACTTCAGCACAAATTAGAAACAAGTGTAGAGAAATGGGATCTTCTTGCCGAAGTCCTCTAAAAGGATGAATATTCCCACACGGCTCATCGTTCACCAAAATTGAATACTGAACTGTCTTCACACACATCATAATCAATTGGACCCATCTAGACGCAAACCCCATCCTTCTCATTTTTTCTTTCAAAAAACTCTACTCCACCCGGTCATAGGCTTTACTCATATCCAACTTGACCGCCATAAAACCCTTTTTTCCCTTCATCCGAGAATGCATGATATGATGGGTTTTCATAAGCTGCCAATATGTTGCCAGTTATAAGTCTACCAGGTATAAATGTGCTTTGCGTTGGGGATATAATATGAGGCAATATTTTTTTCAAACAATTTGCAAGGACCTTAGAAAATTTGTATAACACATTACACAAACTAATATGTATAAATTCGGTGACACTCAATAGGTTCTTAACCTTGGGAATCAAAGCTATGTACGTCAAGTTTAAAGTAGAGGGCATAATAACATAATTTAATATCTCTAGAACCACCTGTGCTAACCTCAACCCCAATTGTCTCCTAATGGTTTTGGAAGAAGCCTGCTGAAAAACCATCCAGCCTCGGGGCTTTGAGCAGTGCCATCTGCTTGAGTGCATAATCAACCTCCTCACGTGTAAAAACTTTTAAAAGATCATTATTCATTTCATCTGAAACCCTTCGATTTATGTGTAAAAATTAGGAACAACTAATTTTCAAGAAGTGCAACAAAGGTATACTAGCCCAATGACTCACAACCAAAAATAGAAGATCAAAACTCTATGGGAAAAATATACTTCTTATTTATGAAATATTGCAACAATGGAAAAACTTGGGTTGGACCACACTTGCACAAGATAGGAGAAGGTTTTGTTGAGATATGATGGAATGAGAGGCTTAGAAACATGCCTAGGATATATATATATATAGGAAGTGTTCTAGAGTATTCTCACACTTAATTAACAAGATAGGTGTGACTTTTCATGAGACTAAGGAAGAGCAACGAATTTGTGCAAGAAATGGTAACAATGTTTCATGCGAAGGTGTAAGGTTGTCTTGAAAGATGAAGTGGGTTGAATGAGAGTAGTTATGGTTAGATGACCAAGATAGAAGGTAGTAAGGTGGAAAGGCTGAATAAGGAGAGAATGACATGCATCATCTATCATGTGCAAATGAGTCTCTCCACATTTAAACTTACATAAATTTCCCACTGCATCACTCAAAACAAAAAGAAGAAAATTAATAATTACATCATTCTAGAAAATACACTTTAAAATTTAACAATGTTCTATAATTAAAGATATCTAGTTTTCCTCCCGCTCAACTTTACTCTAATAGTTAGTGTTAAGTGTAGTAAATTCAGGCAGTGGGTGTCAAGATTTTGGTCCAGAGAGGTCAAGATTAAAAAATAAAATTAAATAAAAATTTATTATAAATATTAAAGAATAGAACTAACAAAATAAATAATCAATTCAACAAAATTTAATGTTGATAAAAACATATAAATGTAACTTACAATTTATTTTTTCACTCTTAGCGCTAATTTATTTATTTGCTATTTAAGCATTAATTTATTAAGTTGGTCTCCATTATTAGAATGGTAATAAAAAAAATTAAACAATGATCTACTGGTTGACTTGCTATGAATTTGATTAAAGCTCAATGAAATTATTGTTCTCCATAATCTCAAGGAACTATATTTATATCTTTCATACAAATGAAATATATAACAAAAGCTATATATATATAAACAATTAATTTAAAATAGCAATCTCAATATAAAAGCTTAATCGATTTGATTCCATACCTAAAACTTTTCAAAAAATAGAAATTGTAAGAAAAAAAAAAAAAAGATTAATTTTTTGCTCTGTTTTGAGCCGTCTCTTCACATGCTCTGAAAAAAAAGAACTATCATAAGAATAATGGCAATTTGAGGGTTGTGGTATAAATTAAAGTTGAACTTGCAAATTTGAGAGTTTCGCAGAATCGCAATTCAATGTTTTAATGTATGCTTTAGTTTTTTTTCGTTAGTGCCGTTAATAGTCGGTTTGGTGATTGTTTTATGGTGTTTTGTTGTATTTCTGTTGTGTTTTTTTTTTTTTTTTTAATGTATTTACGCAGCTCTTTTTGTGCTTTGCTACTCTTTTTTTTTTTCTTTTTTTTTTGGTGTTGTTTGGGTTACCGTCTCCTATCCTTTTTGGATCACCGGATCTGGAATAGAAACTTTAACTTTGCGGTTTTGTCGCTCATTGACAAGATCTTCAATTTCGGCTCTTTTTTTTTTGTTTTAAATTAAAAGGATGGGAAGGGGCGACCGTTAATTTTTCCCCTTGGGCGTTACCATCGGGGTCCCCACCCGCTGTGGAATGTTCGGTTTGAGCCATAGCTACTGCCAGGGAAGGCGAGCCCGTCACCACAACCCCACCAAGGTGCAAGCCGATAAAGCCCCTTTCAAAGTAGCATCTGGTTCACGCATCTACTACCGCAAGCGGATTCGAACACGCGACCACTAGGATGAAAGGAATTCCATTACCAACTCGACTACCACTTTGGTGGTGGCAATGCTAGTAGTTGCTTTTACTGCATAGAGCTTTTAACGAATCCCTTTTTTCCTTGTATACCGCGCCATGAGGCTCTTAGAGAGGCTCATATATTTTTTTGTTTTATTGCCTACTGTGTGTTTTCATTCTTATCTTTGTATTGCTTCTTTTTCGTTTGGGATTTATTGTTGGAGAGCTCACCCTATTTCATTTATGTTTTTTCTATAACCTTTGTCTCATTAGTGAATTAAAAAAAAAAAAAAAAAATGTCACTTGACGCGCTATAAAACAAAAAACGAAGCAACTGGACAGGCAAAGTTCAAATATAGTAGTCACATGAAGCAACATGGTCAAGGTGCATGAATTGAATTGAGAATGAAAATATAGAAAAAAGTAGAAGGAGACATCTAGTCATTGTCAAGGCACACGAAGTGTTTAATTTGGTGGAGTTAGAAATCAAGTGGAGGATTAGTTGTTAGGGTCTTGGTCCTCTTGGACTTTGTGGATCAACTGGTACACGTGTGCACGTTTAATTTTTCAATATGCATGAATCATGATAATAATGGTAAACTGCAGAAATTTTTGACATTTCAATTATACAATTTTTGACTTGTCATCTTAGAAGGGGACCATATTAGGGATCGGGAGAGCTCTTCATTCAAAATCCCTTAATAATAGCTTTAAAAGAGTTTTCCAAGGTGACGCTGGCCTGGACCACAACCAAGAGTTGTTTTCGGCGAATTTGACACATTTCTAATTATTCGCTATATGACCGTTACTACTTGTCTTAAAAGTTTAAGCATATGAGTTTAGATCAAGATATTTTGAAATTCTAAGAATTTTAGTTCTTGAAATTTTAAATTCAGGCCCTCCATTTTTCATCCAAGAGTCATTGTTTTGTCACATGTCTCATTATTAATAAAATAATAAAATAATAAATATTTATTATTTTATTAGTAGTGGGACATGTGACAGAAATAATGACTCTTGAATGAAAAATGAACGGTCAAAATCTAAAATTTTAGAAACTGAAATTTCACTAAGTTTAACTCCATTTTAATAGATAATACCTAATACTATACGTTGAATATTTAATTAAAATAATAGTAAATAACGAAGTTAAAATTTGAAGTTAGATCATTTAGCTCTAATAACATGTTACCTAACCACTTGTTTCAAAAATTTAGTTTCATTTAATCAACGATCACTGTTTGTTGACTAGTCTAAGATTCGTATAGTAAACGTCGACGGCCAACAAACAATAGCAAGCTAGCGTGTTTTACTACCATTAGATTTCATTTAGTTGAATTGAAATCTACACGTTGAAGTCTCTCTCGTTATTTATATTCGTTGTTGATAAGGTTTGACAATTTTGTACACGATGACAAGTACAATATAAAACTAGTATGAAATGAGTAGGTTAGGAACATGCATATAAACGAGTTATCTCAGTAATTAAGAAGTTTATTTTTTCACTCAAAAACTCTATTTTGTTGAAAAATATCAACACAAATGATTTGATGAATAATACCAAGTTCACTAAAAAAGGTACCGAGACTACGAGGTAGAGAGAAACTCACCCCTCCCATTAAAAATTGGGTTATATATAATCATGGTGAATATCTGAAAAACAGAGAAATAGTAGTACTCCTCCGGGGGTTGTGGTTGCGGTTTGCCCATGCAAGGCTTAATTAATGATTATGTTGCATTATTGGAATTTGGAGCCTATGTTGCTAGTCAACAACCAGAGAAGACGGTTGTTGTCCTTGGGGAAAAGTTTGATAATTACGTGGCCTTATTGAGAAGAAGCATGCGTGATGAAATTAACAAATACAAGTTGGCATTATTGGAGCCAATGCTGATTGTCAATGACCAGAGAAGACGGTTATCCTTTTTACCTCGAGAAATACTTGAATGCATTCTCCCAACCATCTCCCCACCATTTTTTCCCTGTTTAATTTTTTTTTTTCTTTTTTTTTTTAAAAAATAAGATCGATGCTAAAGAAACGACATGGTGGGAAGATGGTTGGGAGAATGCATTCAAGCATTTCTCTTTTACCTCTCACTCTCTCCATGAATAATAACAAGTTTACAGAACTACTGCATTAATTTATAGGTTTAAGTACCCTCAGTAGTCAAGAGTCAAGACCACGTGGTTTTAGCAAATCTTGTACATTTGACCTGGACTGGAGTAGTATATATACAAGGGACTGCGCCCTACACAAGTATGCTCTTGATTTCTTCACGCATCCTCTACAACTTTCATGGCCACTATCCTCGCCTTTTTTCTCTTCCTCTTCTTTCTACTATGGATACTAAGAAAAGCTCGTAAAACAACAGTACTTCCACCAGAAGCTGGTGGCGCCTGGCCTTTGATTGGCCACCTCCACCAATTAGGAGGGACAAAACCAACCCATATAACATTGGGTAACATGGCCGACAAGTATGGATCAATCTTCAGTATCAGGCTGGGAGTACATCGTACTCTGATAGTGAGCAGTTGGGAGATAGCAAAAGAGTGCTTCACCACAAACGACAGAGCCTTTGCCAGCCGTCCAAAATCTATAGTTTCAGAACTCTTGGGCTACAACTATGCCGCGTTTGTGCTTAGCCCTTATGGTCCTCACTGGCGCCAAGTGCGTAAAATAGCCACCGTCGAGTTTCTCTCAAACCACCGCGTTGAGATTGTCAAAGACATCCGAGAGTCTGAGGTAAATAGAGCTGTGAAAGAGATATATGAGGTCTGGGTGAAGAACAACAACGTGTTGGTAGAGATGAAGAGATGGTACGGATCCATAACCCTAAATGTTGTATTGCAGATGGTTATAGGGAGGCGATTTGATGGGAGTGGAACCAAGGAGGAGAATGAAGCTAACGATGAGTGCATGAAGGTATTAAGAGATTTATTTGAGTTGAGTAGTACATTTGTGGTAGCAGATGCGCTTCCTTACCTAAGGTGGTTGGACTTGGGAGGCTACCAGAAGGCCATGAAGCGAACTGCAAAAGAATTTGATCGTGTGCTTCAAGGATGGTTAGAAGAACATAAGCAAAGGAAAGTTTCCAGTGAGGCAAAGGGACACCAAGATCTTATGGATGTGATGTTGTCTGTTGTTGCCGACGACGACGAAAAGATATCAAATTATGATGCTGATACAATCATTAAAGCTACATGTCAGGTAAGCTTTTTATATATCTAATTATAACTAAAATTCACATTCATATACCATGGTAATTAAGCTACATCTCTTGTCAGGATGCCGTTTGCTTCACCTTGAATTTTAGGATGTTTGGTAATTAACCATTTTGATGAAGTCTATGATACGAAAAATAACAACCAAAATAATACTTGTCTTAACACTATATATGAGTGATGTATGTGTTGGTTTAAACAAATAGTAATGCTACTTTTCACGCCCATTTATTATGTTTATTTCACATTAGCCGACGTTACTTGTTTTAAGTAGCTTCCTATGTCTGTCACTTTAATAAACAAAAGAAAATCATGTTAGTTAGTATGAATTAATGGGTGTGAAGATCGTATCATTACTCTTAATCAAATTTTTTAACAAAGAGTGATTTGGGTACTACAACTATTAGGGAAAAATTCACTTTACCCCTCTAAAGTTTCAAGGGTTTTTTAATGTTTAAAAACGTAATTTCATAGGTTTTAATAAGGGCAAAATTGGAATAGAGAGCATCAAAATCCCACGTGAGACGCACGTGGGATGATTTTCATCCAATTAGACAAAAATTAGTAACGAAGGGTTTGAATTGAAAATTTTTGAAACATTAGGAGGGTACATTGCCAATTTTTAAACATTGGAGTTCGAATTGAAATGCCCTTAAAACTTCAGGGGTAGAGTGAATTTAACCCTAACTATTACTATAAAGTTATTTATAAACCGATGAGTCACTTTATAATTGGTAAAATAATTAAGCAAAAAGATCTAGCTTAAAAAAAATCTAATTTATCAATTTCTCTTAAGTATTTCATCAATTATGGATTGCCAAATCAATTTTTAAATGGCTTTACAATAAAAGTTGTAGTATTCCAAATATTTTTCTTTAGCGAAATAGAAGTATTGTGGATTTGGCTAGCTAGCAGTGATGTCAGGTTGTGGAAGTGTTTAATTAAATCTATCCAAAAGCTTGAGGTTCAATATTCAGGGTGTAATTTGTGTGTCAAGCTTGTCTTTGAATTAAAGATCAGTTACTGGACCAAACGACAGAGATTGCCACGTTACGGTTACATCAATTGTTGTTCTTTATTTCCTTGATTGTCCCAAAATTAACTAGGGACCACGCACATTTTAAAACGTTAGGATTTTTTTTTTTTTTTTTTACTCTTATTAATACTTACTAGGCATTTAATTTTGGTGCTTTTGAAACACGAGTGACCTCAATCTTTTTAGCATGACCATATGATGCTTTAAGTTAATTTGGTGCTTTTGCAGTCCCTAATCATTGCGGGCATAGATACAACAGCAACAACATTGATATGGACTCTCTCTCTACTTCTTAACAACCAAGAATCCCTAAAGAAAGCACAACAAGAGTTAGATGTCCAGATTGGCAGGGAGAGGCAAGTAAATGAATCAGACACAAAAAATCTAGTCTATCTCCAAGCTATCATCACAGAAGCAATGCGTTTATACCCTGCTGG
>NC_081541.1:50534580-50573940 GCF_901000735.1 Corylus avellana | reverse complement strand
ATCATGGTGAATATCTGAAAAACAGAGAAATAGTAGTACTCCTCCGGGGGTTGTGGTTGCGGTTTGCCCATGCAAGGCTTAATTAATGATTATGTTGCATTATTGGAATTTGGAGCCTATGTTGCTAGTCAACAACCAGAGAAGACGGTTGTTGTCCTTGGGGAAAAGTTTGATAATTACGTGGCCTTATTGAGAAGAAGCATGCGTGATGAAATTAACAAATACAAGTTGGCATTATTGGAGCCAATGCTGATTGTCAATGACCAGAGAAGACGGTTATCCTTTTTACCTCGAGAAATACTTGAATGCATTCTCCCAACCATCTCCCCACCATTTTTTCCCTGTTTAATTTTTTTTTTTCTTTTTTTTTTTAAAAAATAAGATCGATGCTAAAGAAACGACATGGTGGGAAGATGGTTGGGAGAATGCATTCAAGCATTTCTCTTTTACCTCTCACTCTCTCCATGAATAATAACAAGTTTACAGAACTACTGCATTAATTTATAGGTTTAAGTACCCTCAGTAGTCAAGAGTCAAGACCACGTGGTTTTAGCAAATCTTGTACATTTGACCTGGACTGGAGTAGTATATATACAAGGGACTGCGCCCTACACAAGTATGCTCTTGATTTCTTCACGCATCCTCTACAACTTTCATGGCCACTATCCTCGCCTTTTTTCTCTTCCTCTTCTTTCTACTATGGATACTAAGAAAAGCTCGTAAAACAACAGTACTTCCACCAGAAGCTGGTGGCGCCTGGCCTTTGATTGGCCACCTCCACCAATTAGGAGGGACAAAACCAACCCATATAACATTGGGTAACATGGCCGACAAGTATGGATCAATCTTCAGTATCAGGCTGGGAGTACATCGTACTCTGATAGTGAGCAGTTGGGAGATAGCAAAAGAGTGCTTCACCACAAACGACAGAGCCTTTGCCAGCCGTCCAAAATCTATAGTTTCAGAACTCTTGGGCTACAACTATGCCGCGTTTGTGCTTAGCCCTTATGGTCCTCACTGGCGCCAAGTGCGTAAAATAGCCACCGTCGAGTTTCTCTCAAACCACCGCGTTGAGATTGTCAAAGACATCCGAGAGTCTGAGGTAAATAGAGCTGTGAAAGAGATATATGAGGTCTGGGTGAAGAACAACAACGTGTTGGTAGAGATGAAGAGATGGTTCGGATCCATAACCCTAAATGTTGTATTGCAGATGGTTATAGGGAAGCGATTTGATGGGAGTGGAACCAAGGAGGAGAATGAAGCTAACGATGAGTGCATGAAGGTATTAAGAGATCTCTTGGAGTTGAGTAGTACATTTGTGGTTGCAGATGCGCTTCCTTACCTAAGGTGGTTGGACTTGGGAGGCTACCAGAAGGCCATGAAGCGAACTGCAAAAGAATTTGATCATGTGCTTCAAGGATGGTTAGAAGAACATAAGCAAAGGAAAGTTTCCAGTGAGGCAAAGGGACACCAAGATCTTATGGATGTGATGTTGTCTGTTGTTGCCGACGACGACGAAAAGATATCAAATTATGATACTGATACAATCATTAAAGCTACATGTCAGGTAAGCTTTTTATGTATCAAATTATAACTAAAATTCACATTCATATACCTTGGTAATTAAGCTACATGTCTTGTCAGGATGCCTTTTGCTTCACCTTGAATTTTAGGATGTTTGGTAATCAACCATTTTGATGAAGTCTATGATACAAAAAATAACAACCAAAATAATACTTGTCTTAACACTATATATTAGTGATGTATGTGTTGGTTTAAACGAATAGTTCTGCTACTTTTCACATCCATTTATTATGTTTATTTCACATTAGCCAACGTTACGTGTTTTAAGCAGCTTCTTATGTCTGTCACTTTAATAAACAAAAGAAAATCATGTTAGTATGAATTAATGGGTGTGAAGATCGTATCATTACTCTTGATAGGAGTATTCGTACTCCCGATGGTAGTATCCATCAGATTGCGCCGCGGCAAGGGTTTTCTCGGGCTGCATTCGCAGATGACTTCCATCTTCATCTACTTTAAAGAGTTTGTAGTCTATTTAGATTGGGTTTATATGTCTAAGTTTTTTAGCTTTAAGTGTCTGTCCTGTAACTTTCTAATGCTTTAATGGATTTCGGTTTGTTACAAAAAAAAAAAAAAAAAGATCGTATCATTACTCTTAATCAAATTTTTAACAAAGAGTGATTTGGGTACTACAATTATTAGGAAAAAATCCACTTTACCCCCCTGAAGTCTCAGGAGTTTTTCAATTCAAATTTCAATGTTTAAAAACGTAATTTTATAGGTTTTAATGAGGGCAAAATTGGAATAGAGGGCATCAAAATCCCACGTGACACGCACGTGGGATGATTTTCGTCCAATTAGACAAAAATTAGTAACGAAGGGTTTGAATTGAAATTTTTTGAAACATTAGGGGGTACATTGCCAATTTTTAAACAATAGAATTCGAATTAAAAAAACCCCTAAAACTTCAGAGGGTAGAGTAAATTTAACCCCAACTATTACTATAAAGTTATTTATAAACCGATGAGTCACTTTAATTATAATTGGTAAAATAATTAAGCAAAAAGATCTAGCTTAAAAAAAATCTAATTTATCAATTTCTCTTAAGTATTTCATCAATTATGGATTGCCAAATCAATTTTTAAATGGCTTTACAATAAAAGTTGAAGTATTTCAAATATTTTTCTTTAGCCAAATAGAAGTATTGTGGATTTGGCTAGCTAGCAGTGATGTCAGGTTGTGGAAGTGTTTAATTAAGTCTATCCAAAAGCTTGAGGTTCAATATTCAGGGTGTAATTTGTGTGTCAAGCTTCTCTTTGAATTAAAGATCAGTTATTGGACAAAACGACAAAGATTGCCACGTTACAGTTACATCAATCGTTGTTCTTTATTTCCTTGATTGTCCCAAAATTAACTAGGGACCACGCACATTTTTAAACGTTAGGATTTTTTATTTTTTTTTTTGTTATTTTTATTAATACTTACTAGGCATTTAATTTTGGTGCTTTTGAAACACGAGTGACCTCAATCTTTTTAGCATGACCATATGATGCTTTAAGTTAATTTGGTGCTTTTGCAGTCCCTAATCATTGCGGGCATAGATACAACAGCAACAACATTGATATGGACTCTCTCTCTACTTCTTAACAACCAAGAATCCCTAAAGAAAGCACAACAAGAGTTAGATGTCCAGATTGGCAGGGAGAGGCAAGTAAATGAATCAGACACAAAAAATCTAGTCTATCTCCAAGCTATCATCACAGAAGCAATGCGTTTATACCCTGCTGGACCGCTCACTATCCCACACGAGTCTATGGAAGACTGCACTTTGGCAGGCTATCACGTTCCAGCAGGCACACAACTCCTTGTTAATTTTTCAAAGATCCATCGAGACCCACATGTGTGGTCTGATCCAAATGAATTTCAGCCAGAAAGATTCCTTACAAGCCATAAGGGTGTTGATGTTAAGGGCCAACATTTTGAATTGTTACCATTTGGTGCCGGTAGAAGAATGTGCCCAGGAATCTCATTAGCGTTGCAAGTCATGCAACTCACTCTTGCCACCTTGCTGCACACTTTTGAAATTGCAACCCCATTAGATGAGCCCGTGGACATGACAGAGAAAGTCGGACTTACCGACATGAAAGCCACACCACTCGAAGTCCATCTCACTCCACGACTTCCTGCTCAACTATATGCATTGTTTGCTTAGATATTTGATAACTAAAATGGGATCTACACTAGCTATTTCATAATGAATAATATTATTTAGTAGACTGTTATTCAACTTCTGTACAATTTGGATGATGTGGCAGTAAAAATTAGCATTGTTTTATAAAGTTTTGATCATATGGCTGATTTTTACTTTCACATTATTATGTGTACGATAGTTATATAACAATTTACTAAATTGTATTACGTGTTATAATTAGTGTGCGCAAGGATTTTTCTCTTATGTTTTTCTTTTTACATTTTGAGTTTTTGGGGTTTAGTTATGTGTTATGTGGCATGAATCATACACGATCAAGGAGACGTAGGCGTGGAATAAAAGGACTCCTGGAATAAGAGGGTATCTTTTTAGTAGTTTAGTAGTAGTATTTATCAATATCGGTCGTTGAAACCCAATGTAATTCATCTACTCTGATCTTTTTTTTTTTTTTGAGGAACATCTACTCCGTTCTTATCACAGTGTCTTGTAACACTAATTTAAGAAAGGGATTGATGAATAATATTATCAAGTATCAATATTTCAAGTATTCAGATGAGGACCAAGGTGACTCAAACTACCCTACTGTGTTATCAAAATATATTATCCTATTCACCATTATAGGCAAGCTCTGGAAAACCGATTTTTTTGCAGGATTGCTCGTTCATCATCCCCATACGCGTTCTCAATCCAAGCCACATAACAACTTGATATCAGAGCTAGGTTCTGCCATGGCAAACCATCGTTTGGAATATTTGGAGAAAGAAATTAGCTCTTTGGGTATCGAGCAATAGGATCTTCAAAGACGAAGAACATGAGCGAATGATCAAAAAATGGAGGAGATGTTTGTTGCTACCCATAATCGGTTTGAGTAGATGTTTGCTAGCATCAGGGGTTCCGGAGGAGGAAACTTTGGAGATGGAACATCTTCTAGAAACCGATCGGGGAGACATGCTTGATAATAGCAGCTTAATGGTGCCAAACTTTCCAATTTATACTTTCCAAAATACTATAGAAGAATTAACTTGGGAGATCGATCTCTTATTTTTTCAATGTGGTTTTACATGTATGAGAAAGTTGTTGCTCAAATCAAATGGCAGGTCAGATCAAAGATCATCTTCATTGGGAGGTTTAAAAAGACACGAGAAAATGAAGCCCTTTGTGAAAGTTAATTAGGGAATACATGTAAAGATTTTGTGTTGATTTTCTTGTGAATAGATTGATTTTGTAGTTTGTTTGTCTAGGAGTGTATAGGTGCATGCATGTGTACAGTTTTGTTTGGTTGTTGTGCTTAGATTTTCCATAATTGTATCCTAGAGATGTTGATCCTGAGGACTTTGTGGCTTTTGGGTGGGATTGTATTGTGGGTTCTGCAGTTATGGCGTTGCAGATAATGTTATGCAGTCGCTCCGATTTTTTTTAATCTGGCGGGAATTGTAAACTTGTTCTTTGTTAATTAGTTAAAAAAATTCATCCATCCAAAAGAATTTAATTTTAGGAGTACTATATATGTATCTATGTATATGAAATTGGGATCTTGTACTAAATTTTTTAGACATATATAGTATTATGTATCTAAATTATTGTATGTAGTTAAAATTCTTGGAAGCTTTGAGTTTTTATCGATGCTAGTTATACGATGCATGTCCAAAAATTAGGAACAACCAAATCATTTATATAATTGACTGATGACAAGGCATTAATTAAACCTAGTGGTTCTCGCCATAAAGCACTTTCCCCAGTACTCTTCTTCATGTTTAGGTTCACCTTCCTTCTTGGCTACATATCCTTCTTTGAGTTTCACACAACAATCTTTCTTTATGTGTCCAAGTTTATCACATCAATAACACTTGACACCTTTTTTATTTCCATATCACTTCTCGAATGATTCGATCTCCACCATCTTCATACTTGCTAGCTTTGTCTTTTGTCATGCTGAATTTTTTTTCTTTTTGTTGGAAAAGAGAGCATCTAGCTCCTTCATTTCCTGAAATGAAACATCCCTCCATTTGTCTAGCCAATGATTCTTGTGATGTGAGAAGAGCCCATCCTTGAATAGACGTAACATAGGGATCGAATATACTCCCTCTTTAATCCACGAATAATATGCCACTTCATCGGTGCCTCCTATATATATAGGTTCTTATGGATCAAGGGCTGAAATATCCAAATTAACAGAGATTTTTAATCTTCAAGAAAAATTGAGAAATAGAGAGATCACCACCTTGAGTTGTATTTGCCAACTCAGTCTCCAATAATTGCAATCAAGCAACATCATTTTTATTGAACAACCCATCGAGGTTGGTCCAAATCTCACGAGCTGATTTGCACTCGATGATATGCTCAAATAGCCCATGAGAAATAGATCTCTTTAAGATAGATTCCGCCTTTGCGTTCGTTATCAGCCATTTCTTTAAGTTATTGACGTTCTTCAGAGCATTTTCTGGAGGATTCACATCATCACCACCAACCACCTCCCATAAGTCTTTCCAACAAGATAAGATTCCATGCACGACCTCCGATCCATATCTTGTAGTTAGAATGGTTGAGCACCTCAACCCCCAAAATTGTTAAAGCGTCCACCGGATATATCATGGCTATCAATCTCTTTCAACTCTCTTGCTTCACTGCTTTGGCTTTGGTTTGTCAGCAAACTCATTCACTATAACACCGTTGGATCTGTCATTGAAGGAATGAAAGCTCAGCCGCACGTTTTGCCTACTTACAGGTAGAGAAGGACCTATGCATGGTTTTACCATTTTCTTATTAATTTTACTTTTAAAATTTATATTTGAGAAAAAAAATCTATAGTTTGGCCCCGGGCCAAAAAGAAAGTAATTAGTTCACAATTTTATGTTTGGCTTAGACCCATAAAAAACAGTCTAGAATTTTTAAGAATACATTGTGCCTCTCAAACAAGAAAATCCATATGACCATAATGCCCCAAACCCATAGAATTAAAATGCCATTAGTATTTCCCCAAAATCCATATTGTTTTCTTGAGTGTAGTGTACATGCATATGCATATGAGGATACTGATTTTATTTTTATATATGTTGGTTTAATATTTAATATTAATATATTTATCATTCATTCTTTTGCTATCGATAAAAATTCTTAGTTCCGTTTCTGTACGTGTTACAGGCAAGGGCTGTCGGCAATACCAATGGCAATGATGATTTCCGGTCGGGTGTTATTGAGGACAACAAACTTCGTGGTGTGTTTATGGCAAACATATCCATCGGAAATCCTCTTGTTCCACAACTTCTAAGCTTACACACAGGCAGCAATCTACTGTGGACTCGATTCTTCCCCTGCACCAAATCATTCTGGTAACTCTGTTCTTTCCAAAAAAATTCCAAATCCTCCACATACGCTATCACGTCTTGCATGACTGCTTCCTGCCCCTCGTTTCCACACAATCTCGGGTTTGACTCTATTTCCCATAATTGCAAGTTTGAGTTATTGCTATTGAGAAAAAAAAAAAAAAAAACCTAAAGAGTTAAGAGTTATATACAACCCATGTTTGCCCAGGTGTGATTCTTCCCAGAATTGCAAGTTCTACTCACGCTATGTGGATGGCACCACTGCAGCCGGAGTTATTGCCACTGAAAAGCTCACGTTTGAGACCTCCGATGAAGGAACAACATCGGTTTCCGACATTGTTTTTGGTTGTGCAAACGAGTTTAGTAGTGTAGTTCCTGAAGGCCAAAGCAACGGAATAGTTGGTCTTGGCAACGGTGAACTATCTTTGGCGACTCAAATGGATTCTAAATTTTCTTACTGCATTGGGCGTTTAAATGCTCCTCACAATCACTTGATTTTGGGAGATGGTGCGAAAGTCGAAGGCCCTTCAACCCCAGTTGAATTTTTCAATGGCTTGTACCATCTAAAGCTTGATGGCATCACCTTGGGAGACAAAAAGCTCGCCATTGATCCCATAATATTCAGAAGAACACCATCGGGGAATCGTGGGGTCATAATTGACTCCGGTACGCCATTTATTTTTCTACCAAGATCTGCATTCGAGCCGCTTAGCAGTGAAGTGCAGAGATTAATGGACAATGCCCTGCTGCCACGTGTGGATAGACTTGGCTTCCCTACTCCCTGCTTCAAGGGTGCTATCGACCGTGACCTCTCCGGCTTTCCTATAGTTTCCTTTAACTTCGCCGGAGGAGTTGACCTATCGTTGGACGCAAAGAGCATGTTTTTTGAGGATGTTCCAAATCAATTTTGCATGGCTGTAATCCCGGCCGCCTACGTATGGTGAGGTGAGTATTATTGGAGTGTTGGCACAGCAGAACTATAATGTTGGCTATGATCTTGCTGGAAAAAAGATTTCCTTCCAGCGGATAGATTGTGAACTCTTGGAGACCAAATTCTAGCTAATGATCGATGTGGGACAGACAAGAGAGAGTTAATTTAGTTTTTATATTTTATTTAAATTCTAAGAGTTGTGTGTTGTTTTGTTGAGGAATATTTGCTTTCGTTCTATTATACATCTTTTGTCCATCTCCATTAAGATATGTGTACATCTATCATTGAATCTGTGAGACCAGCTCTGGCTAGCTAGAGAAGCATCCGTTGTACCCGAGTCGATTATAACCCCACATTTCCCCGACTCTGTTCTTCTGAATGTTTGGGGATCAATTTCAAGCCGTTTGATTCCCACGATGATTCCATCTAGCGTTAGAAAGTAAAGGCCACTGAAGAATTCAACTGGGGTTGAAGGGCCTTCGATTTTGGCACCATCTCCCAAAATCAACTGATTGTGGGGATACAGAGGAGCTGTGGAACAGGAGGATTACCAATCGATATGTTTGCCATAAAATATGCGTGATATTTGTTATCTGCAAAAACACCGGACTGAAAATCATCAGTGATATTGCCGAGAGCCCTCGACTGTAAGTAGGCAAAGCGTGCGGCTGAGCTTTCGGTGGCAGATCCAACGGTGTAATGGTGAATGAGTTTGCTGACAAACCACCGAGGTTTTGTGTTCATATGGGCGGTAGTGGTAAGGGACATGACGATCAAAGCAAATGCAGTGAAGCAAAAGAGTTGAAAGAGATTGATGGGTGATGCAGAGAAGGCTCCCATGGCCACAACGTTATTGTTCGATCTGTTCTAAACCAATGAATCTTTGTTTAATATTGTATTTACTTCTTTCTCTTTCTGTGTGTATATATAAACATATCATAAACACGTTAAGTAATTTCCATAAGGATAGAAGAAATATTCTCCAACACTCTTTTTTTTTTTTTAGAAATAGGTTGACTTCTTATTTGAAAATTACTATGCTAGAGCTAATTGCTCAAGCAAAATGGTATCACGAATACATTCAGGAGGCTCACTCCAAAGTGAGTCCAAACATTACCGACTCCCTGTTTCACAGCAAATCTTGACAGAAAATGTGCCACTTGATTCCCTGCTCTCTTCACATATTCCATTGAATAAACAGCTGAAGCTTCACCTTCATGTCAGCCACTAGATGCCCCAGTCGACTCCAATCGGTCTCCTCGCAATTGACAGCATCAATGATCCTCTTTGCATCCCCTTCCAGTTGAACGTGAGTTAGTCCCAACGCACAAGACGTGTCTATGGCCAACAACGCTGCCATGGATTCAGCTGCTGCCGGTGATAAATTCCCCTTACGAGATATGCATCTGGCCTCTATCATACGGCCACGAGAATCTCTGATCACCACGCCACAGCCCAAACATCCAGAAGCACTGTCAATGGAAGCATCTCAGTTTGCTTTCGCCCATCCCTAGTTGGAAGCCATCCTCCAACCCATTTAAAATGGTGCCGAGTGTCTATAAACATTTAAATGACACATTAAATTTAGTCAAAGTTAGTAAACTGCTATTAATGACGTTAAGAATTTAATGTGCTTTTTAAATATTTATAGATATTTGACGTTATTTTAAATGGGTCAAGTATCCAAGAGGTAGCTCAATCGGCTATGACCACGCCTAATAAAGCGGAGGTCACTAGTTCGAATCCCTCTCTCTCCCTCTTGTGTGGACATGCCAAAAAAAAAAAAAAAAAAAAAGGGTCAAAAGATATTTTTCTTTAGACCGATTTGGTTGAAATTTCTGTGATTTCCGTAATATGTTGTCAATTACTAACAAATGGGTACTAATTCCTAACATGATGTTAGTAAAATTAGTACCCAAATGCTATGGTTTCAAAGAGAGGAACCACTTAGTTATAACACGAGGGTAAAATGATAATTTTACTTTTTGGTTGGACCATTTTACCCTCATGTTGTTCAATTCCTCTCAAATTGAAAACAAATAGAGAGAATCCTAGTGACTCCGGTGGAGGTGTTCAACAGAAGATGGTGAAGGGAGCTAAATACTTAAATGTATTTTTTAAATACACATTTTAAAATTGCACGTTTTAAAATTACAAATTCAGCCGAAACTAAACCAATTATGTCAGATCTACTTACAAAATTGTATAATAATTTTGTGCCACCAAATTTATTTTCTCAGAGCTAACTTTGTTGTATTTAAAAAAAAAAAAAATCAATTTCTCAACTTCACAATAAGTAATCCACTTTCTTCAAATTTCACATGTAGTCAATGATAAAATATATCATTTTTCTTCATATATAGCAATTACCCTAGTAGCTAGCTATGTTAGTGAAAAATAAGTAATACTAGTAAACTTTTAAATGACTATGTAAAAATTAGCCGTTGAAAATCAGCCAATTGTATGGCAAAGGGGTTTGTTTACACAAGACTTTATTTGGCTGATAAAAAATTAAAAAATTAAAAAAATAATAAAAAAAAAAAAAAAAGGAAACAAATGGGGGGGAAATATTAATCAAATCAAATTGTCAAGGGGAACATCATAGCTAGGGTGGGGTAAGTAATTAACAAAGCATAATTAGACTTACGCTACTTAGCAATGAGTTTTATTTCCTAATCCAAATTCTTATCTCTAATACAACAGTAATAATGAACAAGATGCCAAGAACAACTCCATACCCAACACTCCAACCATGTCCATTTTCACCCAAATGGATTCCATAGAAGATATTTGCAATTGTGAAAATAACTAAAATTCTCCCCACATTTTGATGGTACCAATTCCAGTATTTTCGAAATTTTGACATCTTGTTTGGTCGAGCCAAAAAGGCCATCACCTGTAAAATGATATCAATACAAATAATCTTAATTAAAATATTATAATCTACAGTCCACCAGAAAAATAATAACAATTATAAAATTTGGTTGGTCTTTGAAAAATTCATAAAGTAATTCTAATTTGGTTTTAAAAATTTGAAAGTAGTAATCAAGTTTACAAATAATTTAAAAAATTACAATTAAATTGTTTCATCAATCTAGCAAACTTAAATAGATGACACGTGTTGTTAAGTGTTACATTAATACTACTCTTCACACTCATTTATCACTTACTTCAATTTCACACCCGTTAATGTGTTATATTTTAAGTGGTTTCTCATATCAGCACTACAAAAATTAGGCAAAATAGTGACACGTGGATGGTGACATTTTAAGCCAAAAAAAAAAATGTCTTTATTTTATTAGAGACGTTCGAATAGTGACATTTTGCAAATGTTCTTACATATAGTGACTAGAATAAAAATTATGGACGTTTGAACAGTGAAAAAGTCCCTACAAATTGACATTTTTGCAAAAACGTCCCCTTTGGAAACAAAAGGTCACCTTCCACAAAACAAAATAAAAAGAAAGCTACTTAAAACACATTGTATGAGCCTGTTTAAAATAAGTGTGAAGAATAACATTACTCTAAATTTTATGTGGCAGGTAAATGTAATTAATCAGTGGAATCCATTAATGGACCTAGCTTTGAGAGATAAAAATTCCCCATATAGCATTACTTTTAACTATATATAAATATTTTAAGAAAAAAAATTCAAAATATTTGAGGTATTCATGAAAAAATGTAAATAAATTTAAATCCAACATATAATAAAGTTATATCTCGAAATTGAAATGATATGATACCAACCTGGAGGCAGCCAAGCACAAGAATGAAGATTCCAAGACCCTTGTGAGTAGTGACAGCAGCATTGAGACGATTATTTAAGACAAATCCACATATTATTCCCGCTAATCCAAGAATAAATCCGAATAATTGAATAGAGGCATGGAAATAAAACCAAAATGGATCTTTTTCCTTGAAGTAACGAGCAACCATGGCTCCAATGATCATTAGAATGCCCCACCCAAGCATATTTAGCACTCCATGGCTCCTTCTTAGTCTTACATATGGGCTTCCTCCTGTTGCACTTTGACCTGTTGCATGCAGTCAATTAAACAACCAAAAATAATTACTCTATTTGAGCCATAAACCCTTGTATTATTCAATAATAAGCACAGAAAAAAGGCTCTTGAGAATCTTTAATTACCCAAATGAATTCCTTTCCAAATTAAAGACCCTTTACAATAGGAAATAAAGATCTACAATCTTAAGAAAAAACAAAATTTGTTTCACTAATTCATTTACTTCACCATTGACACATCACTTTTGAAGGATAAAAGTCTTATTTCTAGCATTACTTCAGGAACAGAAATAAGGGAGCTAAGAGGTCTATGATCCCCCTTGGTTTTGAAAAGTTTCCTTAAAATTTTTTTATTAAGAATATATATGTGTGTGTGTGTTTAGGCTTAAAAATTACGTTAGACACCTATCAAAATTAGTTTTTGGCCCATCATTCATATTTTGACCATCAAATGAAAAATATAGAAAAAAAACTTTACTTTAGACCTCTAAACTACCATGGGTTTTGAGAAGACTCCCAAATTTCAAAAACTCTCAATTTAACCCCATTAACTTTCAATTTGATTCAATTGACCCCCATCCGTCAGATTCAATTGTTAACCTCTAAGAAAATGACTAAAAAGACAAAATTACTATTTAATTTTTTTTTTTTTTTTTTTTTAAAAAAAAAATGAAATTAAGGATAAATTTGAAATTTTATAAAAAAGTCAGGGTATAAAGATCATTTTATCACTTTTAACATTTAAAAAAAAGGGGGGGTGCATTGCATTAAATTGAAAGTTTAGATGATGGAATTGAGAGCTTTTTTAAATTTGGAAGGTCTTCTCAAAATGCGTGATTGTTTAGAGATCTTAAATGAAATTTTCCCAAAAAAAAAAAAAAACAAGACTCTTGAGAATCTTTACCCAAATGAACACCTTTGCAAGAGACCCTTTAACAATAGGAAATAAATATCTAAAATCTAAAATCTTATACATATATATATATATATATATATAACTAATTTACTTATTTTTACTCATGCACTAGGCTATAAAAGTAAGGCTTTTGCCCACTTTTAAGAGTCACTTCACTTTTGGGGATAAAAAATGAAATAAAAGTCATATTTCTAGCATTACGTCAAGAATAGATACAGAAGTTAGTCTTTAAGGGATAACTCAATCGATTGTGGACCACACCTCATAAAGTAGAGGTCATTAGTTCGAATTTCCCCTCCCTCTTCTTTTATGTGGACATGTCAAAAAAAAAAAAAAAAAAAAAATAGAGCTAAGGGAGCTAAGAGGGCTATGAGCCCCTTGGTTTTGAAAAGTTTCCTCAAAAAAAATTTATTAAGGTCTATATATGTTTTTAGGCTTAAAAATTACGCTAGACACTTGTCAAAAATTAGTTTTTGGCCCATCATTCATATTTTGACCCTCAAATGAAAAATATAATTGGGTTCATCGATCCCTCAATGACCCTAAAAGAATTTGAAATCTTAACTTAAACTTAAAGCATTTTTAACTAAAGAATCACCTTTCGTTTTCTCCATCTAAAGCATCTAAAAGAATTTGGTCCACCTTAGCTTTACTTACCAACCATGGAGGTGGACATGACATTTGGTCCACCCTCCAAAGGTCATTAATTAGTGGAAGGAAACTTTTTATAGACAATTTTCTTTTCTTTTCCTTTTTTAAATTTTATAGACAATTTTGATATTGAAGACTTCCCTCATATTTATATTCAAGGTAACCATCAGCTATTAAAAAAAGAAAAAAATAGTTAAGAACTAATAAAAATAAAAATTGAGTATTTAAATTTACTCCAACTTATAAAGTCGCATGGGCAAACTGTTCCAACCAACCTTCTTTTACCTGGTAAACCAAATGTTCAACGGTTGGTGGTAGAAAAAAAAATAATATATATTTATATATAGACTTAGATGTGATGGCCACGTTTATTAATTTTTTTTGTTTTAATTTCTTTAATCTCTTTTTTTTAATGGTAATTGTTGTTGTCAATTGCACCTAACAGCTTAGAGAAGTAGCTGACTTTGGCTTTTGATTATATAAGCATCAAATTATTGAACTATTAAAATGCAAGTTCTTGGTTATATTCCTACTGGGATTGAGTTTTCCTGATTTAGTAGGGAAATCCTTATTTTTTAAACAAAATCGTAAAAAATATCTATCTGATTTTATAGAAACAACATTCTTTTTATATATCGTATCAAAAACATTAACTTCATTTTAAAATACCGTAGTTTATTAAAGTATTAAAAAATTTTATTTTTATCTCATAATACTAATGTAACAGTTCTATCAACCCCTTAATTATTTAAAAACAAAAAAAAAGAAACAAAAACAGATCCAATGGTCAATTAAAGTTGTTTTCGTTAGCATTATGAGATAATTGTAAGATAAAAATATAACTTCTAATATTATTCTTTTTTAAAACCTCATATTTTTAAAAATAATAATAAAAATTACATTTTTATTTTATAATTATCTCACAAAACAAAATTACCACTCAAACCAATCCATAAATAATTAATTAAAAAAGAAAAAAAGAAGGTTCCTCCCAAAAGAAAATAAAAATTTTATATATTAAAAATTAGTTAAGGTGTTGTGTCAACGTTGTGAGATGGGATAGTTATAAAAAAAATAAAATTAAATAAATAAATAAAATTTCCCAAAAGAAAATGAAGAAAAGCAAATAATTAAGATGAGAGGGGGCCGGGGTTAAATCTACCTGTTCCATAGTTGATGGTAGTAGAGACCTTTGCTTGGTGCTCCGACAAGGCGTAGTTGGGTGGGGAAGGCAGCGCGCCACCCCGCCCGACGGAGTACAGCAGCCGAGTCTGCGGCTGAGTGGTCTGCAACTGGAAGGCCAGATATAAACGCGAGGATTGGGATATAATAGTGGTTGAGGTGCCCACAATTTGCAAGTTTCCCTGATCAGGCGTCACAAGGCTCGGCGAAGTTCCGCCCAGATAATATTGCTTCACCACTCCGACGCCGTTCGACGGCACCCAACCCACCACCGCGCTCGAGCCCACCATCGCGCCGTTGCTTGAGAACCCCATGGCTATGTAGGAGTTGGTGTTAGGAGCCGAGAGAACGAAGCTCCATGTGTTTGATGATGATGCCGTCTGCGAATACTGCACAGTTTCTCCATCCATAGATTTGTTAATTAATTAGTACAAGTACAAAAAATGGTGGCGACATTGATGAAATTGAAACAACTTCAACCCAAAAGCAAACGGAACGGAGACGAACCGGTTCCTTACTTTTAAGGGGTAAAATTGTCCATCAAAAGTGAAATTACAATTTTACCCCTCAAATTTTAACCAATTCCCTGGAAAGGATTCCATTCCAACTCAAAAGGGCTCAGCTATGATTGCCCATAAAGTTTGAATTTTACCCGATTCGTGTGGAATGGTACTTTTTCCGGAAGGTGGCTTAAGTGGTAAGTGACTTGGTTCGGAAATTTTGGTTCGACTCCTCTTGAATACAAACAATTTTTTGAGCCACGTCCATATGCGAAAGCTCGAAATTTATCCTAGTCAGTGTAAAAAAGACGTTTTGCACGAATTCTAGATATGAGGCATAATGTTTAACACTCAATCACTTTTGAGTGCAAATAATCTTTTAAGATCACACCTCCTAGCAAAAGTCTGAACTTTATGCGACCCGTAAGGAAGGGTGCTTGCCCGGAGGGTTGGTTCAAGTTGCAAATAACTTGGTTTGAATGCTTTGGCTCAACTCTTTTTGAATGCAAACAATTCTAAGGACTATGTCAATGATGAAAGTTAAAACTTTACGGGGCGCTTTGCACGGGGTTTTTGAGATCTAATTTATGAAAAAGTTAAAAAAGAAAGGTGAGGAACTTACTCGTAGGATGAAACCTTGAGCATCCCAAACAGCAAGACATTTGAGGGAAGATGTATCGAAAGACACAGAACCATTGAAGTTCAGGTTAGAGCTGCAAGTTTCTGCTTGTGAATTCACAAAGGATGATGATAAACCATAGATATCAATGGTGATGATGAACACAATGAAGAGGGAAGATGTCTTCATTTTCTTTCTCTTTCTCTCTCCCTCTCTCTCTCTCTCAAACAAAGTAGTGGGTGATCATGTCCATATAACTTAACCTGGAAGAAAGTTGAAAATTCTCTTCTTCTTTTTTGTTTTTTTCTAAGTGCTGATGATGAATGATGGACGGCCATTATCGGTTAAACAATTGCTGAAATAAATAAATATATATTAATGGGGAAAGGAGTAGGTGAGTCCCAAGCTAGCTAAACATTTTAATATTCATAATTATATTTCTATGTGCCTGCTGTTCACATGTGTGAATGTGACGCTGGAAAGTTGGTCTAGTAAATCATGATGATGCATATTCCTGTTTGGCTATTAGGCTTTGTGGCCTGCCAATTCTGTCAGAGCAGAGCCTCTCCAATAGAAAAATACTAATCTATATGTTTTTTAAATCTACCACAGATTTAATGGTAAATTTAAAAAATATATATATATATAAAAGAGATGAATGAGAAATAGAAGACTAATATGTCTCAGTTTTAATTTGGGCAGATTATTTTAAAGAACGTCCAAATTATCATATCATTTAAAACCTAAAATTTTATTTCTAGCAACGGTGGCCATTCTCACCAATTTCACCTCTACTGTAATTATGTAATTATTTGTTATGAGAATTGAGTTTTATGGGAAATAATTATTAATGTTAGAATATATTAAAATATATGATATGGTAAAATATTTATTTATGTTAGAATATATGTTAAGATAGGATATCTATGATGAAATAATGAAAAGGTAAGTAGAAAATTATTTTAAACATTGTGTTTGAAAATGTTTTAGGTTCCCTTTAATGAATTTAAAAGATTTAGGTTCCCTTAAAACCTAACAATTTATTCTGTTTCTTGTTTGTGAAAGCATTCACGTAACAATATCATTATCAGTCTCCCATAGTCCCATTATCACCGACGCTAAGGGTACGCAGCTGCCACCCTTTTGACTAGCTTGCTACTTTAAGGTAGCCAAACTACCCTAGTAGTCAAAAGAATAGTTTGAGCATCCAAGAGAGTTTAGGAATGCCAAACCACTCATTTTGACAAAATTTGAAAATGGAATTGTCCAAACTAGAGTTATTTTACACAGCAATAAATACCCTAATTGAAGACTACCTCAATCCCTAGTGTACAGTTACTGTTTAGGGATTGAACAGTTACTGTTTAGTGAACGGAAATTGTAGCAAAAATTGATTGATGTGAGAAAAAAATAAGAATGTTTGGTAAGGAAAAGTGAAAATTTTTTATTTTGTAGGAATTTTTTATTTAGATAATAGTAAAAAGTGATTAATATGATGTAAAAAGTAATAATATTGAGAGTTAAATTTTTGTAGATAAATAATAACCATCTCTTGCCAAACGGTGCCATTTGTTGGAGTTTGGACCAGATGAAGGTGCAAGCTGCAATTGGGTTGAAAAATGTGAGTCGAAGAAGAAGTCCTTACCTAACATACTCTCATAATTATTATGTTTGCTCACTTGTATTTGTTCTTATAAAAGGAACTATATGCTCTTCAATCCAAATGAACCAAAGAGGATCCCGTTCTTTAAAAAAAAGAAAATTGGTTTGAATTGTGAAACGAAAAAGTGTGAAGCCCATGTTTGGAAAGTTTTTTTTTTGTTTTGAATAGTTTTTAAAAAAATTTGAGATTAATGGGTTTAAAGTAGATCATTGGGCTGAGTAGCCCATTTTTATTATTACATAAGTTGAGAGATGGGCCTAGTAGTTAGGCCCAAGTAATTAATGGCCGACTCTATAGACTCTTTTGAGATGCCTGTAAAGACATGAAGGATTAACAATGGAGTTTAGTTTCATTTCTTCGTGAAGGAAGCTGACCACCTCGAATACCTCGTATCGTCCAACCAAAATTCCCTTCATTCCATTCGACCAATCTCTCCATCCTTCATTTCCACCGGAGCACTCTGCACGTCGCTCAGATCGTCACTAGAACCACCGGAGAAGCGCCGATCTCAAACGGCACACGTCGACGGAGATCCACGCACGGTCGGAGCCACCTAACCACCACACACAGCACTCCAGGTAACTTCTGATCAATAGCCCACTGCCGCACAATCAGCACCACACAAGGCACCGCAATCCTCCACCGTGACACGACACTGCACAGCGAAACCTCCCAAGATGGGAATCTGATTTCTGAAAATTTGTGTGTGATTTGTTGAATTACCTGAAATATATGTTTTTGTTGGTTCTTGTTGTAGATTTGGATCGTGGGTTGTTGAATTGGTTCGGTGATATATAGGGGGAAAGGGTGATCTGGGTTTTGTGTTTTTGATTTGATTGAGATCAATGGCAGCGTTTGTGCCTCCTGGGGCACCTAGGCCCAACAGTAATAGCAATAACCCATCGCAACATCCACCCCCTAATTACAATCCCAATTCACTCGCGGATAATATGAATAATTTGAATCTCAATCGGCCACCTTCGATGCCAAATTCGGGTCCTAGGCCTTCCCCTTTTGGTCAACCACCTAATTTCCCTTCATCAGCCCCGCTGCCCGGGGTTCCCAGTGGTTCCCCGCCATTCTCTAGGCCTGGCCCACCACCCGGTGCGCTCGCAAGACCTGCAGTGCCTCAATCAGGACTCCCACACTCCACATTGCCTCCCAATGTGGCCCCAGTAAGACCCACTGGGACACCCATTGGCCAGCCTTCACCTTATGGGTACAGAGCCCCTCCTGGGTCCATGCCATTGTCAATGGGCAGTAATGCACCACCCACTTCTGGGGCACGTCTTCCTGGTGCTTTCCCCCCATCTTCAGGTTTTCCGAGTGGTCCAGTTGTTTCAGCACCACCACCAGGTACTCGCCCTAGCACACCCTCTCCGCCTTTGACCACTGGTCCAGTTTTCCCTCATTCAAGTGCACCGAGTGGTTTCGTGAGTAATGGGCCACCAGCATTCAATTCAGGGTCCTCCCTGGGTGGCCCCCGGTTTCCTCCAGCTAGCAGTGCATCACAACCACCTGTTGGGCCTCCACCAACGATGGGTTTGGCTGGCGCTACCCCTCAAGCTCCAAGCATGCGTTCTCTTCTAGGTAGTCCAGCGATTGTTGCTCCACCAGGTACTCCTTTACAACCAACATCACCATTTTCAGCATCTGCTCAAGGAGCACTCCCACCTCCAGGCTCTTATGGGCCACCCACATGGCCAAGGCATCCCGGCCAGGTAATGAATATCTTTCATAGTACATTTTGCTTATTTTTTAAAGCTTAATTACTAGTAATGCATGAGGATCATATTGTTGGTTAACTGATTGAGATTGATATAAGCAATATGCACTGAACTGTTTTTTGGGTCCCTTCCTCTTATTTTATATGCAATGAAATTTTTGTTTCGAGTGTGTGTGGAAGCACTTATTAGAATTTTAAGTAGGAGAGTTGTAACACTATGCGGTAGCCTTAAAATCATCAAATAGAAAGTAGGTTATTTCTATGGAGTTTAAATATGCATATAGACAAAATGTTGCTGTTTGTTTAGGAGGTAAGTAAAACCTATAAAATGATCAAGAGTAAAACAAGTAAAATAGGTGAATCATAAGAATAAGAGGTCAAAGAAAGAGAACACTATGTCTTGGAAAATAAAGAAATAATATGCTGTGTAGTTTGGGTGGATTCTAAGGTAGCCAACTCTAGGTGGAACTTTATCATCTCCTGGAAACGAAATGCTCTGTAGTTTGACTAAGACAATTGAAAAAAGTTGCATTTTGCAACTTAATTCATTTTTTTCTTTTTCAATAATACAGAAATAACTGTGTACATGAATGTACTATAAGAAATCTTAACGTTTAATGTATAATGTCACATTTTGGGGATGCTGATAAGGCAACAGTTCAAATATAGTTCTTGAGTAGGTGTCTGTGAACTTGAGTGGCCACATTGACTGTTCCCGTTTTTAATGCATCAGTCTTACCTTCTTTCCTTCCCCTGATAAAAATCTTTGATATTGATATGAGTGATAAGTGAACATAAGAGGAGGGAATTTCTGAAGCAGACTGTGCACATGTTTATATTGCGGGTGATCCATATCTTAGGCACTTTGTCAAATTCAGGGTACTTATGTTGCATAAAAATGCCACACATCGGTAGTAAACACATTTTCTATGTTAATGATTTATGTTACTCATAAGAAATAAATATTGCACGAGTCCATATATACTATTTCCTTTCGGTCTGAATCGTCTGATCAGCACACTGGATTCTGAATTTTTGAATTGTGGTAGATGGCTCCACCTCCACCAATTCCTGGTTCTGTGCAACCACCTAGGATGTTTGGAATGCCACCACAACCTCTGCCAAATCAATCTATGACTGCCATACCTGCGATGGGTCAAACTGGAGCCCCTGTGGCAGGGACATCGAAGATTGATCCCAATCAAATTCCACGTCCCATTCCAAGTTCCTCTCCAATGGTGTATGAAACTCTTCAGGGCAATCAGGCTAATCCCCCTCCGGTATCTCTTTTTTCATCTTTTATTTTTAGTTGAAGAGAAGTATTTGATTTTATTTAAAACTTTCGACATTAAGCTATATTATCTTGTTAATTTTTTCCTTTAAATTGTGTGTTCTGCGAATTCACTTTTATTGTCATTGTTTATTTGGATGCTGCAAAGTAATTTAATTGACAGGTATACTTTTTGTTGTTTGCTAACTTTGTCCTTGTACTTTTGTCAAGCCTGCTACAAGTGATTATATTGTCAGAGACACGGGGAATTGCAGTCCACGTTACATGAGGTGCACCATCAGTCAGGTTGTGGTTAAGAATATAACAAGCATTGGTTGACAGTAGTCTTTATAATGATTTTGCAAAACTCATTGATGTTAATGTTTCACAATTCTTTGTATCCTGTTAATATCTGTTTATGATATGACAGATTCCGTGCACTGCTGACCTTTTGACAACATCGGGGATGCAGTTAGCCTTGTTGGTCCAACCTTTGGCCCTTCCTCATCCATCTGAGGAACCCATCCAAGTAATGCATGATTTCTTTCTTCTTTAATCCTTGCATACTTCACTTTTTGGTCATTAGAAATTTATGTAGTCTCACATTGTTTCTTTCTTGTAATCTTTTACTTTTTTATGAGTTAATTAGTCTATTGTCATGAATTCAGATCGGAAGCCTTTAACTGTAGTAATTGGATTTGATTCAGTGGAAAGATCCTGATTTGTGTAAAGACAAAACTTACCAAGCTGTTTGGTTCTTGGTTGTGTTAGGGTGTTGAAATTTCATTTACTGGTTAATTTATGTCAGTCTATACTGTGGGAAAAGGTCGTTTTGGCTTACATGGCGGTATTAAGGAGTTCCATCATTGCTGCCACAGACAACTTAAGTATTAGCCATTTTTATGTCAGATAAATGTATAGGTTATGTATCTAAATAATGTCATTTCTTGAAGAAAAAGGGTTTCTGTCACTTTTTTTAAACCTCTACCCAAAAAAAAAAAGACTTGGAAGGATAAAAGATGCTGGCATTGCATTTTGCCTTGGGCATGGGGACAATATGATTCGAATTTTGTCCTTTTTATGTTGTTTGGGAATCGGATGAGGATAAACTGGTTTTAATGGAGAGTGTTCTTGTTCTTGCAATTTTTGGATAGAATCATAGAATTAAGGTTTTTATCTAGCAAATAAAATATTTTTTCTAATGATAAAATAAATAAAGTTTGTACAAGATATACGACGTGAAAACACCTAAAATAAAAGCTATAGCATATTCCTACTGACTACAATAAGAACTCCTCGTGTTTTAGAAAAATTCTTAATGTTCTAATAATCGTGAGAAGGAAAAAAAATTGTGTTCAAGTTGGTTTATTTTTATTTATTTATTTTTTTCTTGTAGGATTTGTCAAGGTTAAAGTTAGAGAATTTCATGTACTTAATTGGCATGATGTTATTTAACTATTTCCTAAGGGATTTTGGCCCTTACTATACCTGCCTCCTTTGTGTGTATTTTCTTCATTTCAAATTTTGATGAGAATATAGGATTTGATTTCCCTGTTCTTTTTTCAGAATAACTATTATGAAAAAGAAGTTCATTTTTAATTCCTACAGAAAATGGTAGAAGATCAATAATATAGTTGTTTAATGTGAGGGATTGTATACAGTTGAAACATTTTGAATCTTTAGTGATGTGTTTTGTTGCTATAGGTTGTAGATTTTGGGGAAAGTGGTCCTGTTCGATGTTCTCGCTGCAAAGGCTACATAAACCCTTTCATGAAGTTCATTGATCAGGGAAGGCGGTTCATCTGTAACTTATGTGGTCAGTATAAACTGTCTCGTTATTTTTGTGTTATTTATCTAGTGATTGTTACCTTGGTTGTTTGTTGTGGAGATTGGACGTCTCACCATCTTCCCCACTCTCAAATTTAAGCATAGATAAAATGCTATGTAATGTGTATTACACATATGTATCACGGTTGTCAAGATTTTAGAATAGTTATAGGTATAGGAAATAACGCCTATATTTTAAATAAATCTCGGTATTCATTGGCATCAATAGCTTGTTGATTTGACTCTATTAATATAAGCTGGGGACTTTAAATTTCTTCTGCAGGCTATACTGATGAGACTCCTCGTGAGTACCACTGCAATCTTGGTCCAGATGGTAGGCGTAGGGATGCTGATGAAAGGCCTGAGCTGTGTAGAGGAACAGTTGAATTTGTTGCTACCAAGGAATACATGGTTAGTTAATTCATAGGATCTGCTATGTGAAACTAATTTTTTTGTCCCTTTTGACTGGTTATGTTCAGTTTGATGTGATCTGGGAAGTTCCCTTGCAATAATTAGCTTCTTGGGTGCTCACTACCAGGGAACATGTCTTTACTAACTATTTAAGATACATATTTAGAAGTCCACTCTATATCATATCTCTGATATCACGTAGAGTGAGCTAGGGAGGCATGTGTGGGCGCGCTGGTTGGATTCCTCGTGCTGTTTGTTGCGTGAGGCTAAAGATGGAGAGGTGGTTCTTCATGGAGGCTAAAACCTTTGTGCTCTCGGTGGTGGAAGGTGCATCAGTGTTGCGGTTGGAAGAAATGAGGGATTTCTCCGATGTGGTGTTTTTGAGTTCTTGTTGCACCGCATGGCTGGCTTTGACAGTGGAGGAGCTGATGGAGTCCCCAAAAGCCTAGGATTTCGTAAAAGGTTTTAGGGAGGGCTCGAAGGCAATCATCGTTTGGAGAGGGGGGAACAGTTTCGGTTGGTTCTTGCAGGTGGCAGTCTATGTTGTGGGGGCTCAGAGAGGGCTCATCTTGATCCCTGAGGGTTGGGAAGGGTGGGGTTGGTGTAGTTTTGCCGCCAAGTTGGGAAAGGTGTCGACATTTGTCGATGCTTTGGTTGGGGTTAGGCTTGGTATGTCCTCTCCAGTGGACAAGAAGCTTGGGAAGGAAGTTGGGTCAGGGTGGGGATTGGGTTCTATTTATGCTAGTGGGGATGGAAATTTCGGAGTAGTGGCTTCGTTGTCATTCGCAGAGGTGTTGAAATCAGTCCAACCAACTGTGCGGCTTGATGAACCGTTGGGTAAGGACCACTTTGCTGTTGAGTACTTGCTGGACAAGCCTCTTCTTGACGCTCTATAGGGTTCCACTTAGGGCTGACAATTTTGACACGACCTGCGAATCTGACACGAACACGACAATAATTTAACAGGTATTGGTTTTGGGCTTATCGAATTTTGATTAAGACCCGTTTAAATTCGTGTCTGGCGGGTCGACTCGCCGGGTAGACTCGAGTAAAGACTAAAGTGCCCTAAGACTAAGTTAACCCTAACCTTAGTTCACCTCTTCAATGTCTTCACTGAATCACTATTGCAGCAGCCCCCCCGGCCGCATGGCCCGCGCCTCTCTCTCCCTCTCGGCTCTCTCTCTCTCTCTCTCATTGCTGCGCTGCGCCTCTTCTCCCTCTGGTGGACGAAGTCTGCGCCTCTTTCTCCCTCTGGCAGTCACGCTTGGCCTCCTCACCGTTAGCCGCACCTCTCTCTCTCTCTACACTCTCTGGTATGGCGGTATGTCTTTGACTCTCTCAAGTCAAATTAAAACACAGATTTTGCTGCTCACTATGAAACCAAATGACCAATAAAAACAATTCCTAGACATGTTTTCTGTCTTTTATGCTTTTTTTGTTCTCAAGTCAAAGACTACCAAACAACTATAAACACAAAATACTCCTCAAAACACCTAATATTTTCATAAATTTGGTATGTTTCTTTGGTTTTTCCCCTCATAAATAGAAACCAAATGACCAATAAAAACTATGATAAAATTTCTTTGGTATGTCGGGTCGTGTTACCTGCTTAGAACACAGGTCGTGTCGGGTCATGTCGGATCGTGTCTACCCGATATGACCCGATTATTTTAAACAGGTTAATTGGGCCGTGTCAGGTTACCTGGATATTTTCCGTGTTATAATCGTGTCAGACCCGCTAACCCGTTTAGCTAAACGGGTTGTGTTCGTGTATAGGGTAAATGTGTTGCCGGTCCTAATGGGTTGTAATCGTGTCTACCCTTTTATCTGTTTTGCTAGCCCTAACTACTTGAGGTAAGGTAGCTTTTAAGGGAAGCTGATTTCTCTTCTTTGGGTGTGGAAGAGTCATATGGTGAGTATTACAATTGAGATGGACAGGGTTTTGTTGAATATTAATGATGGGTTGGAGAAGCTTGGCTGGGTCAGAAGCCCAAGAAGGTTAGGCGTAAGAAGGGGGGGAAGACATAGGCTTTCAAGTGTAAACCAAGGCCCAAATGGGAATCTAAACCCACTTCTCTTTTGGGTTTTGAGGAGGAGCTTGGGTTATTGTCGGGCTTGGATCCTAGCTCGCCTTTCACTAGCTCTGTTGTGTTGGAGACATTGCCTGAGGTGGATTTGGTCTCGGCGGCTATTTCTGGTGACGTTTGGCTTGTTGGGCCGCCACCGGCTATGCCAAAGGGAACTGATGAGCCCGTAGATTAGCCCATGCAGGAGGTTGTATTCATCCCGGCGACCGCGAATCTTGATGTACAACAGCCTGGGTGTGCTTCAGTGAGGACAAATGACGCTAGTGGTCTATCTTTGCTCTTGCCGAATGCCAAGTTCACAACCTAGAACTCGTTGGAGGGTGTCCTCCCATTGGCTGTCAGTGCTGATGTCCGACAAGTTGGGTCTCCTTTGACAAGGACCACAACTCAGTCTTCTTCGTTCAGGGGGTCTCCTTTGTGTGCTGGATCTTTTGAGGTGATCTGGTCGTTGTTTGAGTTTGGGGATCCCTTTTTGTCCTCTATGGTGCTCGACAACGGGGAGGAGCTGGGTATGCAAGATTATGTGGGGAAGGGTAATCTTGATCCCATCATCGTGCCTACTGGGTTGCATTCAGATTTGGTTTTGTCTCAAGAGTGTGCTATTCTTCGCGATGGGGAATGTAGAGATGTTGCGTTGTGCCTTGTGGATGAGATTGGTAGGGATGGAGAAGACAATATTATATCTCCATTGGGTGCCTATTTACCCGTCTCGGTGGGTGAACCGGGTCACACTAATTGGGTTGTGCAGTGTGAAGGCAATTTATCCCATTGTGGGGATCTCTTGTGAGGGTCATAAGCTTCAGCTGTTGGCCCTATTGACTTTTCTTGAAGAGGAACGCTAGATCGAGGCAACAATTGCCCTTTCAGGACATGGTTCAAGAACTAGAAGAAAGTTAAAAAATCTGGCGTGCTCAGTCAACTATGATGCTAGAGGTGAGTGCTCTAGTTGTGGTAAAGGCAAGGTGAGGGTTCCTCTAGTGTTTTTATGAAGCCAAGGATTCTTTTTTGGAATGTGAGAGGGTTGAACATGGGGAGAAAATGTCTGAGAGTTAGAAACTTGCTTGGAGATTGGAAGGTGGATATTTATTGTTTTCAAGAAACCAAGCTTGATGCTATGTTGCACAGAATTGTGCGCAGGTAATGGAGCTGTAGTCATGTGGATTGGCATTGTTTGGATTAGAGTGGGGCTTCAGGGTGTATCCTCATAATGTGGGATAAAAGGGTGCTGGAGAAGGTAGCTGAGTGTGTGGGGGAATTTACTTGGCTGTTTCCTTCTGGAATGTCAATGATCATTCTGCTTGGTCTTTTGTGGGTGTTTATGGCCTTAATTTTGATAGGGATATAAGGCTTCTATGGGATGATCTAGCCGGAGTGCTCAGTTGGTGGAATTTGCCTTGGTGTATTAAGGGTGATTTTAATGTCACTCGCTTCCCCAGTGAAAGGATGAATGTGGCTCAGTTATGTTTTGCCATGATGGAGTTACTTGACATGAATTATGATCAGGTGTGAAAGGTTGTGACAACAATGGTTAGGGATAAGGCGCTGGTTTGTTCTCCGATCTCTGAGAGAGGATTGGGTATCATGGATTTGATGGTGTTTAATCGTGCTCTCTTAGGCAAATGGTTGTTGCACTATGGGCGTGAGAGAGAGGCGGTGGAAAAGAAATATGGCAATCTTTGGGGAGGTTTGTGCTCTCTAAAGCCTTTAGGAGCCTTTGGGGTGGAGTTGTGGAAGAATATCAAGAAAGGGTAGGAACAATTTTCCAGTTGTACTACATTTCAGGTGGGAGATAGTACAAGGACCAGCTTTTGACATGACCAGTGGTGTGGGGAAGCGGCTCTAAAGGTAGCTTTTCCAGTTTTATTTGGTCTCGCTTGTTTGAAGGACGCCTCTATCGTGGATAATTTGGAGCTTATGGGCGGCTCCAACCAGTGGAATGTGAGCTTTGCAAGAGCAGTGCAAGACTGAGTGGTGGGCGTCTTTGCTTCTTTGTACCAAGTGTTACATCAAGTTAAAGTTAGGAGAGGACGTGAAGATGAGCTGTGGTGGGCTTCTTCCAAAACAGGATTGTTCAAGGTCAAGTCCTTCTATTGCTATGTGGATTCTCCTACAAGTAGCCATTTATGTGTTGACTGCGGTCTGTCTTATGATGGGTGTCTTCCTATTGTGTTTTTTTAGGGTGAGACATGAGAGGAACTTAATATTTGCTAGAAGCATTTGGTATCTCACTGTATGTTAATTATTTATCTTAAAAAATAAAAAATAAAATAAGAAAACAAAGTTGCAAAATATTGTTGTGTGCAGTTTGTAGCTGAACAGCTTTGCAACGCCTATGGATAATATTTTTGGCGGTGTGTAACTTAAAAAGTTATGTTAATGCATTTCATAACTTATCACAAAAAAAGGAAAAGTTATGTGAATGAATCATTTTCTTTTGCTGCTTTTCCTTATATATAACCTAATGTTTCTTAATAAAGTTACACTTTTTTTGGTCACCCAAACAGCATCTTATCATCACACAAATGATATGAATGTTTTGTTGTGTCATAGGCTGTGACCTGAGAGTAGTTCAATATAATATAGTTGTGAAATGATTCTTTTTTTCTTAGTCTTATCCACAGTTGTTTCTCCTGTTATTGTTTTCTCTGGGTTGATGGACCAAGTAAATTTACCTTCAATTGCCTTATTTCAGGTGCGTGATCCCATGCCAGCTGTTTATTTCTTCCTCATCGATGTATCCATGAATGCCATACAAACTGGTGCAACTGCTGCAGCTTGCAGTGCAATCAGTCAAGTTATTTCTGATCTTCCTGTAAGTTTGTCTATTTGCATATGAGTATCTTATTTGATTGTGCCTGTTTACAAAAAGATACTCTTTATTGTTTTTTTCCTGAAAGTTTTTACTGATGTATTGATGGTTGTATTATTGCAGGAAGGTCCTCAGACAATGGTTGGAGTTGCAACATTTGACTCCACTATCCATTTTTACAATTTGAAACGTGCGCTGCAGCAGGTTACTGTTAGTTGCAATAATTTTGCCTTTCTCAAAAATTCTAAGAACTTCATTCACATTAAAATTTAAGATATCAGTTTTTTTTGGGTCATAAGAATATGCATGAACTATTTTGTTTTGTTTTTTTTTTTTTGGGATGAAAGTGGGCTAATTAATTTAATAAGTAATCGAATTTCATTAAAACGTAAAGAGGCACTGTCATAAGAATATGCATGAACTATTTTGTTTTGTTTTTTTTTTTTTTTTGGGGGGGGGGGGCGGTGTGGATGAAAGTGGGCTAATTAATTTAATAAGTAATCGAATTTCATTAAAATGTAAAGAGGCACTACTAAGTTCACACGAGGCACTCTGATTTCACTCTTCAACATATGTTTGCAGCCATTAATGCTCATTGTTCCTGATGTACAAGATGTTTATACTCCTCTACAAAGTGATGTTGTTGTTCAGCTTTCTGAGGTGAGTTTAAACTGTGAAATCTTCTCTTTTAATGGTTTTTGTGGTTCTGATAAAATGTTGATCTCTAGCACTTTCATTTAATTTTTTGTCAATTTAACGAATTTTGAAATTCCATTTTTCATATTTAGTGCCGACAACATTTAGAGCTATTGCTGGAAAGCATTCCAACCATGTTTCAGAATAACCGAACTCCTGAATCAGCCTTTGGCGCTGCAGTCCAGGTATGCCCTTCTATTCCAGGCAATTATGTCCGTTCATGGTGCATGTTTTATGCCTTTCCAATTGATAGTATCAAACTTTTTGAACATGCTTAGGAATTGTATCATGATTAAGAACCCCAGTTTTGGCTTTGAGTGGCCATGATAAATGTATTCAACAAGTCTTCTTGTAAACCATTTTTCATCACATTAATACATAATGTGTTCGATTTTGAGGGTCTACCACACATTTTATTATTGCTCTCTTCTCTCTCTCGCCTGTGTCGGAGCGTGAGGGGCGCGTGAGAGCTGTTTTGTGCTAGAGTTAGGCTGTATCATGGCTGGTTCGAGGAGGTGGTCAGTGGAGTCAAAGGAGTTTGAGGTTTTGATTAAGGTGGGGGCAGCTGGGGTAAGGATTTTTGAGAGGAGTAATAGATTCAAAAGGTCCATTTTCATGAAAAAGGACGAATTAGTGTGGATGGTGAGAATAGGTGAGGCACTGGTGGCTGTGGACAATTCAGAAGTTTTTTGGGATCAGTCTAGAGCTGGGTATCCTAGAATAATAGCTCAGAAATGTTCAAACAAGCATGGATGTTTTCTGACAGTGGAGGAATTTGATGGAAGAAGGAGGTGTGGCTCAATCATCATTCCTGAAGGACGTCGTGGGTTTGGGTGGGATCGTTTTGTCGAAGAAATGCGAGTGGCAAACTCGGCTCTCTGTGACTCTCGAGGGGTAAGTGAACACCGAGTGTTCAGGGAAGACGAGAGATAAGGAGGTGAAGGAAAGAAGGAGCTATGCGGAAACACTGAGAATGCCATCGAAGTCAACCAAGGATCGCTGCAATTCTTTCCAAGAACCGAAGAACAGGGTGACTAGGGGGCCGAAAGATAACTCTGAGCACAGGAAACAGCAAGCTCAAGATTATGGCAGCAAAGGGGTGTTTCTGTCAGAGACCCATGTTTTGACGTCAGCTTTTGGTGCTTCTGGTGTGGGTCCGACGAAGCTGCCCTTGCCGGCGAGGTCTGATTCAGGTCCGGTAGAGGATGGTAGGCACAGCGTGAAGAATGGAGGATGCATGGGGGCGCCGATAGGAGCTCAGGCGAGGCGCAACTCATTGCTGGCAGGGCAGAAGGCGTCGACGTCAGCTTCTGGGCACTTGAAGTGACGGGAGGGAGTGGTGAACCATGCTGGGCAGACCTACTCTGCTGTACATCTCGAGCTCCTCAACGTTAAGGAGACTTTGAGTAGTCTGAAACGAGAATGTGACGTGGGATTGAGAAAACTTGACAGAGTATTCAAGCAGTTGGAGGGCAATGGGCTTGGGCAGGGAGATAAGAAGAATGTAGGCCAGCAAAGAGCAGTTTGGAAAGAAAAGGAAAAGAGTGGGCTGAGCTCAAAGCCCAACAGTAAGATGAAGGTGAAAAAAAGAGCAGTTTTTAAGCCCAAAGGACAGCTGGGCTCAGGCGTGGGTTGCTTCAGTAGAGGTGGACCGAATATTTGTCTCTCAGCTGAGGTGGCACTCAGGGAGGAGGCTGAGAAAAAATCGTTGGAGCTCAAACCCCACGTGGTACAACCGGAGAACTCGTCATTGCTGGTCGAGAAGGTGGGTGGGAGGGCTGGATCAGCGGACAGGGGTATACTGACAGAGGTATTCGGCACGTCTGCACGGGATGGCGATGGGTTTATGGTCGGTGAAAAGCCAAGCAACAGAGTCTCCACTTTTCCGGTGAAGGCTCAGCCTACCGGAAAGGGAAAGGTTTTGTTGACTTATACGAGAAGGTATTTTGGGCAAAAAAAATGGGACGATGCGTCGGTAGACACGTTTGCGGCTTGTGGGCAGGGAAAAGGGGTTATGGGGTCGAGGCCGGAATCAACCCAGAGGGTGCCGGAGATGCAAGTCTAGCCGGAAAATGCACAGAGCTCGTCGATTGTTCTATGGAGACCGGAATCAGTCCAGAGGGTGCCGGAGAAGCTGGGGAAAGTATTGCGACTTATGGGCAGGGAAAGGGGATACTGGGGTCAAGGCCGGAATCAGTCCAGAGGGTGTCGGAGACGCAATCACAGCCGGAAAACACCCAGAGCCCGCCGATGTGTACTGTGGAGACCAGAGATGGGGGGACAGGTATGGGTGTGGGTACTGATTAGTTCCTGGTGGAGATACACTCTCGTCGGAATAAAAGGATGGTAGTGGGGAGCTGTTTGCAGGAATTCTGTTGGGGGGAGGCTAGCAGTATGAGTCCGCAGTTTCTGGAGGGAGAAAAAGGAGTGGAGTGTATGCCGGCAGTGGAGCCTTTCGGGCCTGGCTCTAGTTTGGAAGAGGAAAGTATCTCAGATTCTGATGGGTTGGAGGATTTAGGGCCAGGGTTGATGTCGTCCAATTGGGTAGTTAATAATTGCCTCAAATTCTGCCCTAAAATTGGTATTACTGATGAAGGGAAGAAAGGGGAGTTGGAGTTTTTGTTCAACTCTATTGAAGCTTCTAGGAATCAGGGTGTTGCTGATTTGGGAGGAATCTCTGCCTATGTTCCAGCCCCAACAGGATTAAAGGAGTTCATGGATGGTGAGAGGGGCACGTTGGTGGATCATGAAGTTTAACATAGTTGCATGGAATGTGAGAGGGTTGAATGCCCTCAAAAAAAGGTTGCATATTAGGGGTCTATTGAAAGAGTGGAAAGTAGATGTAGTGTGTTTGATTGAGACAAAGATGGAGGTTATTTCCAGAGAGGTGGTTCATAGTCTTTGGGGAGGCCAACATGTGGGGTGGAAGTTCAAAGGGTCGAATGGCTTGTCGGGGGGGATGTTATTGATGTGGGATAGGAGGGTGGTGAAGTGTAAGGAGGAGTGTGTGGGGTATTTTTCATTGGCTTGCTCTTTTCAAAATGTGGAGGACAATTGGGAGTGGGCTTTTGGGGGGGTGTATGGTCCGAATGAGGATGGGGAGAGAAGGGCTCTTTGGGAAGAGTTGGCTGGTTTGATGAATGTGTGGGAGGTTCCTTGGTGCCTTGGAGGGGATTTTAATATCGTTCAGTTCCCTAGTGAGCGCGCCAGTGCTTCTTTCTATTCCACTAGCATGATGGATTTCTCGGATTTCATCTCAGAGAACAATTTGGTGGACATGCCCTTGATGGGGGGTCAATTTACGTGGTCTAATAATCAAGAAAATGAGAGCTGGTCTAGAATTGACCGCTTCTTGATTTCCTCGGATTGGGAAGATCACTACCCTGCAGTGTCACAAAGAAGACTTCAGCGCTTGATTTCCGATCACTTCCCTTTATTATTGGATTGTGGGGCCCCTTGTGGAGGTAATAAGAGTTTTAAATTTCAAAATATGTGGCTCAAAGCTGAAGGTTTTGTTGATAAGGTTAGTTCTTGGTGGGGATCTTATTCGGTTGAGGGTCTACCTAGCTTTGTGCTTGCTAAGAAATTGAAATCTCTCAAATTGGATTTGAAAAAGTGGAATGAAGAGGTGTTTGGGGACATTGGGAGAAAGAAAAAGGAGCTGTTGGGAGGTATTCAGGAGTTGGATGAGTTGGCAGAGGTAAGAGGGCTAGCCCAGGAAGAGAAGGTCCGAAAGGCGGATATGGTGAAAGAATTGGAGAACACCTTGCTTTGTGAAGAAATTCATTGGCGTCAAAAATCGAGAACTTTGTGGCTCAAGGAGGGGGACCGCAATACTCGTTTTTTTCACAAGATGGCTAACTCTCACCGTAGGTTCAATCGTGTGGAAGAGTTGCGTATTAATGGTGTACTTTCCAATGATCCAGTTGAGGTAAAAGCTCACATTGTGAGTTATTATCAAAGCTTATATTCGGAACAAAGTTCGTGGCGCCCTAAAATGGACAACCAGCCTTTTTTGTCCATAGATGAGGAGGATAATAGGTGGTTAGAAAGAGAATTTGAGGAAAAGGAAGTTTGGGAGGTGGTTAAAGGCATGGATGGTGATAAGGCTCCGGGTCCGGATGGCTTCTCCATGGCTTTTTTTCAAGCCTGTTGGGGTGTTGTCAAACATGATGTTATGGCGGTTTTTGCCGAGTTCCATCGTAGACGACAGTTGGTGAAGAGCCTGAATGCAACTTTTATTTCCTTGATCCCAAAAAAGGCAGATGCGGTGGAAATGAAGGACTTTCGGCCCATTAGCTTGGTGGGAGGGATGTACAAAATTGTTTCTAAGGTTCTTGCAACAAGGATGAAAACTGTGTTGGGTAAGATCATATCATACTCTCAAAATGCTTTTATTGGGGGTCGCCAAATCCTAGATTCTGTTCTTATTGCAAATGAAAGTGTGGATAGTCGCATGAAGTCAGGGGTGCCAGGTGTTCTTTGCAAATTAGATTTGGAGAAGGCCTACGACCATGTGAATTGGGACTTTGTGTTGTATTTGTTGCATAGGTGCGGGTTTGGTGAGAGGTGGAGGGCGTGGATTGAGTGGTGTATTACATCGGTAAGATTTTCCATTCTTGTGAATGGTTCTCCGGAAGGCTTCTTCAATAGCTCGAGGGGAATTCGGCAAGGGGACCCTCTTTCTCCGTTACTTTTTGTGCTTGTTATGGAGGCTTTGAGTAAGATGGTGAATGTATCGGTTGACCAAGGTTTTTTGACTGGTTTCTCGGTGGGAAATAGGGTGTTATCGGAGTTAGTGGTTTCTCACTCGTTATTTGCTGATGACACTTTGATCTTTTGTGAAGATTCCATCGAGCAAATCCGGTATGTGCGTCTCATTCTCTTATGTTTTGAAGCTGTTTCGGGTTTGAGAGTGAACCTTGGTAAATCTAAAATTGTGGCTATTGGTGAGGTGGAGAACATAGGGGTTTTAGCTAATATCCTTGGATGTAGTGTTTCCAATTTGCCGATGAAGTATTTGGGTCTCCCTCTTGGGGCGGGGCATAAGGATAAGGCTGTGTGGAATGATGTGATCGAAAAAATGGAGCGTCAGATGGCAGGTTGGAAGAGAATGTATCTCTCTAAAGGAGGTCGTATAACTCTCATTAAGAGTACGCTCTCTAATCTTCCGACTTACTTTATGTCTTTGTTTCCGATTCCTATGAGTGTAGCTAAAAGACTTGAAAAAATTCAAAGAGATTTCTTATGGGGAGGGATGGGAGACGAGCCCAAGCTACATCTTGTAAATTGGAATCAAGTTTGTCGTCCCCTTCGGTACGGCGGGCTTGGCATTCGTAAGTTGCATCAGTTTAATCAAGCTTTACTGGGTAAATGGCTTTGGAGATATGCTAATGAGAGTGAGGCTTTATGGTATAAGATTATCAAAGCTAAATATGAAGAGCAGGAGGGTGGTTGGTGCACAAAGGAGGTTTCGGGTTCCCATGGTGTGGGCTTATGGAAGCACATTCGTCAAGGTTGGAATTTTTTTGCCAAAGGTATTCGGTATGAGGTGGGGGAGGGTTCAAAAGTTCGCTTTTGGCAGAACATTTGGTGTGGGGACTCCTCTTTGAAGCATGCTTTCCCGTCTCTGTTCAGCATAGCCAGACACAAAGAAGCTTGGGTGAAGGATAACTTTATTTGGAGGAATGGGGTTGTTGAATGGAATGTCACTTTTGTGCGGTCAGTTCAGGATTGGGAGATGGATTTGATTTCTTCTTTCTTTGACCGGTTGTACTCGCACAAGATATCCATAGGCTCTATGGATTGTATTAGATGGTCTTCGTCTAAGAAAGGCAATTTCGAGGTTAAGTCTCTCTTCAAGGCTATGTGCAAATGTGACCATGAGGTTTTCCCTTGAAAGAGCATTTGGCGTACTAAGGTCCCTTTGCGAGTGGCTTTCTTTGGGTGGACCGCGGCCTTAGGCAAAATTTTGACTCACGACAACCTGAGGAAGAGAAACCTAGTGGTAGTTGAATGGTGTTGTATGTGCAAAAAGAATGGAGAGTCGGTTGATCATCTTCTTCTCCACTGCGAGATTGCAAGTGTCCTTTGGCATACTATTTTTAATCGGTTTGGGCTGCTTGGGTCATGCCTTGCAAGGTGAGGGGCTTGTTCGATGGTTGGTGGTCGGGAGGTCGTTCCCGAAGCGCGGTAGTGTGGAAGATGATTCCTTTGTGTCTTATGTGGTGTATTTGGAATGAAAGGAATGCTAGATGCTTTGAGGACTCCACTAGGACTATAGAGGAATTGACTCATTTTTTCTTCTTTACTTTGTATTCCTAGACGGCCGCTTGGCTAGCTCCTATAGGGATTAGCTTCTCTGATTTCCTTTTTCATTTTTCTCCCTCTTAGGCGCTCTCTTTTATACTTCCCGTGTATGTGGGTTGCGCCCCTCTGCGCTCTTTTATATCATATTTACTTATCAAAAAAAAAAAAGGAGCCTAGCGATGGTGACCCACTTCTTGTCATACTTGGTGTGGGCTTTGAATATGATTTGGTCCGGCATGAACTGTCAATGCTCCATATCCGGCGTGAACTTCCAATGTTCTTGTTGTCACCATTACATGAATATTTGTGTTAATTAAGTGACTTGATTGATGGGTTTTGCCTTATTAGCTTAGATGGACTCCTCAAATAAAAGCTAAATTTGAGGAGAAAAATTCACTTTATCAAATTTAGAGAGCCATATTTCAAAGGAATCAAACATCAAACTCCTTATACTTTCTCTACTTTAGTTAAATATTATTATTTTATTAGTTTTAAACCAATCAGGAGAGAGGAGAGTAAAGAATAATCTTAAAAAATTATATAATTTTACCTTTTTGGCTCTTGGAATGTAGGAAGCATGTCTTGCAAAAGTTAAATATAAAGTGGAAAAGAGAACTTGTTAAATGGATGTTTTCATGAGTTTTGTTAAATTTGTAAGAAAAAGCTACATTTAAAAGAGTCCATTGCGAATGCTCTTATGGATTATCATTTCAGGATTTAGTTCAAGAAATGCCCTCTCTTGCTTCTGTAGAGACACATTGTACTGTTGGATATCATTTCTTTTGACGTGAAATTTTGTGAGCCGGTGCATTTCATTAAGTTGTGTTAGCAATTTCAGTTTTCTATTAACAGCTTAAATTTATGGTGATGGAATTGTACTGTCAGTTGTGTTAGCAGTTTCAGTTTTAGCATTTCATTAACTTTGGAAATCACGTTTTTTACTGCATATCATCGATAATCAAATCCAAAATCAGTTCTTAAATATTTTTTTGATAAATAATAATGCATTAAAAGAGCGCAGAGGGGCGCAACCCAAGTGGTCTAGTATTGTGTTTCTTTTTCTTACTTTCGTGTCTGATGGAAATTAGTTTTGATCTTAATTGTCCCATACATTTTCAAGTATGCTACTCACTCAGAGGAGGAACTAGTACTGGACATCAAAAGTGCCACTCACTCAGTGGAGGAACTGATTCTTGAATCCAATGCCACTCTTCCCATTCAAAAGGTTGTTGAGAATGCATGGTGTTGGACAATGAGGCATTGTACGATATTTGTTAATGTTAAAAATAAATAAAGAACGAAAAAAATTCCGTAAGAATGTAAATTAGAATTATATTTTAAGGGTATTTTAAGAAATTTGATTACAATATGATTCCATTCACTAGTGTATTGCATTCCAATGTTACAACCAAACTAATGAGTAGTAGCCATTCCATTCTATCTTACATTTCCAATAATAGCTATTCCTTTACCTAATGAAATAGTCATTTTGTATACCAAGCGTGCCCTAAGGGGTTAGCATGTGTGAATAGAAAACCGGGACATAGATTCGGTGCAAGTTATCAATGAAAAAACAAGCAAGGATCGTGTGACACGATCAGTGAACAAGTATGAACGGTACAACATGAATCTCAGAGGGAGTCCAGTTGTCAATAAGACTTGCGAGTTCAATAAGCCTCAGTTGAGAAGGTGGAAGGCTGTTTGGTTGGTTGGAAGCGGTTGTACTTGTCTAAAGGGGGTAGGAATGCCTTAATCAAGAGCACTTTATCTAATTTGCCTACCTACTTCTTATCTTTATTTCCCCTCCCGGCTAGTGTTGCCAATCAAAATGGGAAGTTGTAGCGGGATTTTTTGTAGGGAGGTATGGGTGAAGAGACCAAATTCCACCTGATGAGATGGCCCAATATATATATATTGTGTTTGATTGATTTATTGTGATAATCTGATAAATCTAGTTAGTTAGACTTTTCATACTAGATCAAAACAAAATCATGAAGGGATGAAACAGATGAGTCAAAACTGTATTTCCAAGACCACTCTTGCAAAGCCTATATCCAAATATACCAATAAAATCAAGATCCTGCAGAATTTCAAATATTTGGGGGATTAACAAATCTATAGATGCATGAAAATCAGCAAGGTGACAGAAAATTTATCAAAGTGATAATTGTTTCTTTTATTGCATAAAACAGTTTATGTTGTCCATTTGACCAATGTTTTCGACTTATCTCACCAATAAAAGTTGATAAAAATGGTTTGAAACTTCTCAAAAACTTTATTTCTCTATCATCAGTTAGGTTTAGGATTTTAGAGAAGTTTCAAACCATTTTTTGGTCCTCACTTCACCTACCTTCAAGATTATCCCAAATTATTAATAGTAATAAGTAATTTATGCACATTAAATAGAACTAAGATGCTATGCATCAACTTGGGTGCTAGAACTCAATGATTTTATGCAGTTATACCCCCACACACACCCGCACCCACTAATATAATATCATATTGTGAGTTACGTAATCTTGAAAAAAAAAAAAAAAAACAGTACCTAGCTGGATAACCAAGAGGTAACTTTTGCGAAATAGAAACCAAAGCTGCCAACAAAGTAGCTTGCCCATGCAAGGAATCGAGCTCAAATTGCAAATTACTTCCCTACAGATAACATAAAAGAACCAATTAATTAAACATGCTTTGTGCACAAAAGAAGCGTACTAAAGAAAATTAGCATCCAAAGAACCAAAAATAAATCAAAAGCTTTTGATACAACACACACACAACAATTCAAAGGTGGTAGGAGTGGCACGACACCTATTAAAGAATAAATTGAGGACGATTAATTATTAAAAAAATAGAAAAATAGAGAAAAGAGAGAGAGAGAGAGAGAGAGAGAGAAACCTAAGATTTCCCAGAAATGTGAAATGAATACTGATAAATGTGCAAGCAAGAAAGAGCAATTTGTAAGAGACTATTCACCTTAACAGGAATCTAAAAGAAAAAGAACTTGGAACATTAGGTTCAGTTACAGATGGAATACCAATAATTTCATTAAAATAAGGTACTTATCTATCAGCAATTTATGCCTAACAGTTAGACCTATGGCTTTTTTTTTTTTTTTGTTTTTTTGATAAGTTAGACCTATGGCTTTAATTAGAGCCACAAGACAAAAGGGTAGGATCGAGAGCAAACGGATTCAACTAAGCTTCACAAATGAACTGGCTATTTAAAATGAGACTACTAGTCATGGAACACACTCCAGTTTCACCAATATAGCACCATTTTTCTGCATGTGATTGCATCTCCCAATCTTATTGCTTGGGAATGAAATTCTTGAATTCATAAACTGATAAATTTGAGACCACATCTTTCCCTCCCTACTTCGTATTGCCCATCAGTCCCAAGACAATTACTATTCAACTAATCCTTACCTTACTCCCCTTCTTCAGACAGTGGCAACATTACTTGAACTGAATTCAGCTACAACAAACAACTTAAAACAAGATGACAGCAATAGAGTACTACAGCAGAACCAAATGATGAAATACTAACCCCCCTCCCCCATGTACTAGAATTGCAACCCTTTTCCGCATTTTTTTAATAAAATATTTACACACCCCCTTTTCCACATTTTTAATCAATTATTTATCAAAAGGAGAGTATAGAGAAGAAAAAAAAAAAACCCTCAAGAGAATATGTTGATGAAGCAGCAATCCAATGAACAACCACAAGGAAAAGCTACTAAGAGGAGTGACCAATAATGTTGGGCTCAGGAACAGATTAAAAACATTATGCCTTGTAGGGAATATTGTTCAGCAAAAAATAGTTGGATATACAAATTACATGTTGCTAAACTCATCAAAGTGGGTAAACTTGATTAGGCTTTATGACTAGTGACAAAGAGTTCAAAAAGGATAACCAAAACAGGATAAAAGAAATATTATTATAAAAGTCAGATAAGAAAAAAGGATAAAAGGAATAGAGCTAAAAGAAACCAGATAACTACCTTTTTGTAGTCTAAATATTATAGAAGTCCATATATATAATCAAAACAAGGATAAACAAACAAATGGATAATAAAATAGAAAGTAGAAAGACAAAAATATTTCCCATATAATTTATCAAATATACCTTTTCAAAAGAAACATTCTCTCTTAGAGCAGTTAGCGTGGTCACCCCATAAGAAATCAAACCACCAACACAGGTGGGATCAACCTCAGCCAATGCACGCAATGTCAAAGCAGCCTCAATGCGTACCTAACCATAAATGTATTTAATGTTCAGCAAACTCAGATCAAAGAGCAACCAGATGAGTTAGAATGATGCCATCTAAAGTACTTATCAAAAAAAAAAAATGATGCCATCTAAAGTATAAATAAAATATCGTGTGATTGCCATGCACCATAATGTCTCAACATCAATGCCATTGGTAGGTAACTTCATAAACGGCAGATAGACAAAATAACATTCTAACTCATTATATCAAAACCTATTACAATTTGAAGCTGATCAGTAACAGGAGAAAAGAAGATGAAGAGAAAACAAGGAAATAAAAAATCCAAACATTCAATCTCTTTTGAAGCTACATATAAAAATAAATAAACATAATCAAATATTATGAAGAGCAGAAAATTTCACTCTCTTCATACAAATATAGGAAATGCTATATGCTCTCTTAGTGTTCTTCTGATCCTA
>NC_081541.1:50464050-50534480 GCF_901000735.1 Corylus avellana | reverse complement strand
CAGAGTCTCCACTTTTCCGGTGAAGGCTCAGCCTACCGGAAAGGGAAAGGTTTTGTTGACTTATACGAGAAGGTATTTTGGGCAAAAAAAATGGGACGATGCGTCGGTAGACACGTTTGCGGCTTGTGGGCAGGGAAAAGGGGTTATGGGGTCGAGGCCGGAATCAACCCAGAGGGTGCCGGAGATGCAAGTCTAGCCGGAAAATGCACAGAGCTCGTCGATTGTTCTATGGAGACCGGAATCAGTCCAGAGGGTGCCGGAGAAGCTGGGGAAAGTATTGCGACTTATGGGCAGGGAAAGGGGATACTGGGGTCAAGGCCGGAATCAGTCCAGAGGGTGTCGGAGACGCAATCACAGCCGGAAAACACCCAGAGCCCGCCGATGTGTACTGTGGAGACCAGAGATGGGGGGACAGGTATGGGTGTGGGTACTGATTAGTTCCTGGTGGAGATACACTCTCGTCGGAATAAAAGGATGGTAGTGGGGAGCTGTTTGCAGGAATTCTGTTGGGGGGAGGCTAGCAGTATGAGTCCGCAGTTTCTGGAGGGAGAAAAAGGAGTGGAGTGTATGCCGGCAGTGGAGCCTTTCGGGCCTGGCTCTAGTTTGGAAGAGGAAAGTATCTCAGATTCTGATGGGTTGGAGGATTTAGGGCCAGGGTTGATGTCGTCCAATTGGGTAGTTAATAATTGCCTCAAATTCTGCCCTAAAATTGGTATTACTGATGAAGGGAAGAAAGGGGAGTTGGAGTTTTTGTTCAACTCTATTGAAGCTTCTAGGAATCAGGGTGTTGCTGATTTGGGAGGAATCTCTGCCTATGTTCCAGCCCCAACAGGATTAAAGGAGTTCATGGATGGTGAGAGGGGCACGTTGGTGGATCATGAAGTTTAACATAGTTGCATGGAATGTGAGAGGGTTGAATGCCCTCAAAAAAAGGTTGCATATTAGGGGTCTATTGAAAGAGTGGAAAGTAGATGTAGTGTGTTTGATTGAGACAAAGATGGAGGTTATTTCCAGAGAGGTGGTTCATAGTCTTTGGGGAGGCCAACATGTGGGGTGGAAGTTCAAAGGGTCGAATGGCTTGTCGGGGGGGATGTTATTGATGTGGGATAGGAGGGTGGTGAAGTGTAAGGAGGAGTGTGTGGGGTATTTTTCATTGGCTTGCTCTTTTCAAAATGTGGAGGACAATTGGGAGTGGGCTTTTGGGGGGGTGTATGGTCCGAATGAGGATGGGGAGAGAAGGGCTCTTTGGGAAGAGTTGGCTGGTTTGATGAATGTGTGGGAGGTTCCTTGGTGCCTTGGAGGGGATTTTAATATCGTTCGGTTCCCTAGTGAGCGCTCCAGTGTTTCTTACTATTCCACTGGCATGATGGATTTCTCGGATTTTATCTCAGAGAAAATTTGGTGGACATGCCCTTGATGGGGGGTCAATTTACGTGGTCTAATAATCAAGAAAATGAGAGCTGGTCTAGAATTGACCGCTTCTTGATTTCCTCGGATTGGGAAGATCACTACCCTGCAGTGTCACAAAGAAGACTTCAGCGCTTGATTTCCGATCACTTCCCTTTATTATTGGACTGTGGGGCCCCTTGTGGAGGTAATAAAAGTTTTAAATTTCAAAATATGTGGCTTAAAGCTGAAGATTTTGTTGATAAGGTTAGTTCTTGGTGGGGATCTTATTCGTTTGAGGGTTTACCTAGCTTTGTGCTTGCTAAGAAATTGAAATCTCTCAAATTGGATTTGAAAAAGTGGAATGAGGAGGTGTTTGGGGACATTGGGAGAAAGAAAAAGGAGTTGTTGGGAGGTATTCAGGAGTTGGATGAGTTGGCAGAGGTAAGAGGTTAGCCCAGGAAGAGAAGGTCCGAAAGGCGGATATGGTGAAAGAATTGGAGAACACCTTGCTATGTGAAGAAATTCATTGGCGTCAAAAATCGAGAACTTTGTGGCTCAAGGAGGGGGACCGCAATACTCGTTTCTTTCACAAGATGGCTAACTCTCACCGCAGGTTCAATCGTGTGGAAGAGCTGTGTAGTAATGGTGTACTTTCCGATGATCCAGCTGAGGTAAAAGCTCACATTGTGAGTTATTATCAAAGCTTATACTCGGGACAAAGCTCGTGGCGCCCTAAAATGGACAACCAGCCTTTTTTGTCCATAGATGAGGAGGATAATAGGTGGTTAGAAAGAGATTTTGAGGAAAAGGAAGTTTGGGAGGTGGTTAAAGGCATGGATGGTGATAAGGCTCCGGGTCCGGATGGCTTCTCCATGGCTTTTTTTCAAGCCTGTTGGGGGGTTGTCAAACATGATGTTATGGCGGTTTTTGCCGAGTTCCATCGTAGACGACAGTTGGTGAAGAGCTTGAATGCAACTTTTGTTTCCTTGATCCCAAAAAAGGCAGATGCGGTGGAGATGGACTTTCGGCCCATTAGCTTGGTGGGAGGGATGTACAAAATTGTTTCTAAGGTTCTTGCAACAAGGATGAGAACTGTGTTGGGTAAGATCATATCATACTCTCAAAATGCTTTTTATTGGGGATCGCCAAATCCTAGATTCTATTCTTATTGCAAATGAAAGTGTGGATAGTCGCATGAAGTCAGGGGTGCCAGGTGTTCTTTGCAAATTAGATTTGGAGAAGGCCTACGACCATGTGAATTGGGACTTTGTGTTGTATTTGCTGCATAGGTGTGGTTTTGGTGAGAGGTGGAGAGCGTGGATAGAGTGGTATATTACATCGGTAAGATTTTCCATTCTTGTGAATGGTTCTCCGGAAGGCTTCTTCAATAGCTCGAGGGGAATTCGGCAATGGGACCCTCTTTCTCCGTTACTTTTTGTGCTTGTTATGGAGGCTTTGAGTAAGATGGTGAATGTGTCGGTTGACCAAGGCTTTTTGACTGGTTTCTCGGTGGGAAATAGGGTGTTATCGGAGTTAGTGGTTTCTCACTCTTTATTTGCTGATGACACGTTGATCTTTTGTGAAGATTCTATCGAGCAAATCCGGTATGTGCGTCTCATTCTTTTATGTTTTGAAGCTGTTTCGGGTTTGAGAGTGAATCTTGGTAAATCTAAAATTGTGGCTATTGGTGAGGTGGAGAACATAGGGGTTTTAGCTAATATCCTTGGGTGTAGTGTTTCGAATTTGCTGATGAAGTATTTGGGTCTCCCTCTTGGGGCGAGGCATAAGGATAAGGCTGTGTGGAATGATGTGATCGAAAAAATGGAGCGTCAGATGGCAGGTTGGAAGAGAATGTATCTCTCTAAAGGAGGTCGTATAACTCTCATTAAGAGTACGCTCTCTAATCTTCCAACTTACTTTTTGTCTTTGTTTCGGATTCCTATGAGTGTAGCTAAAAGACTTGAGAAAGTTCAAAGAGACTTCTTATGGGGAGGGATGGGAGACGAGCCTAAGCTGCATCTTGTAAATTGGAATCAAGTTTGTCGTCCCCTTCGGTACGGCGGGCTTGGCATTCGTAAGTTGCATCAGTTTAATCAAGCTTTACTGGGTAAATGGCTTTGGAGATATGCTAATGAGAGTGAGGCTTTATGGTATAAGGTTATCAAAGCTAAATATGAAGATCAGGAGGGTGGTTGGTGCATTAAGGAGGTTTCGGGTTCCCATGGTGTGGGCTTATGGAAACACATTCGTCAAGGTTGGAATTTTTTTGCCAAAGGTATTCGTTATGAGGTGGGGGAGGGTTCAAAAGTTCGTTTTTGGCTGGATATTTGGTGTGGGGACTCCTCTTTGAAGCATGCTTTCCCGTCTTTGTTCAGCATAGCCAGACACAAAGAAGCTTGGGTGAAGGATAACTTTATTTGGAGGAATGGGGTTGTCGAATGGAATGTCATTTTTGTGCGGTCAATACAGGATTGGGAGATGGATTTGATTTCTTCTTTCTTTGACCGGTTGTACTCGCACAAGATATCCATAGGCTCTATGGATTGTATTAGATGGTCTTCATCTAAGAAAGGCAATTTCGAGGTTAAGTCTCTCTTCAAGGCCTTGTCCAAATGTGACCATGAGGTATTCCCTTGGAAGAGCATTTGGCGTACTAAGGTCCCTTTGCGAGTGGCTTTCTTTGGGTGGACCGCGGCCTTAGGCAAAATTTTGACTCACGACACCCTGCGGAAGAGGAACCTAGTGGTAGTTGAATAGTGTTATATGTGCAAGAAGAATGGAGAGTCGGTCGATCATCTTCTTTCCATTGCGAGATCGCAAGTGTCCTTTGGCATACTATTTTTGATTGGTTTGGGCTGCTTTGGGTCATGCCTTGCAAGGTGAGGGGCTTGTTCGATTGCTGGTGGTCGGGAGGTCGTTCCCGAAGCGCGGTAGTGTGGAAGATGATTCCTTTGTGTCTTATGTGGTGTATTTGGAATGAAAGGAATGCTAGATGCTTTGAGGACTCCACTAGGACTATAGAGGAATTGACTCATTTTTTCTTCTTTACTTTGTATTCCTGGACGGCCGCTTGGCTAGCTCCTATAAGGATTAGCTTCTCCGATTTCCTTTTTCATTTTTCTCCCTCTTAGGCACTCTCTTTTATACTTCCCGTGTGTGTGGGTTGCGCCCCTCTGCGCTCTTTTATATCATATTTACTTATCAAAAAAAAAAAAACATAATGATACGATGAACCATACATATCCATTGCAATTTGGCATTTCTTAAGGCTCTTTATGAAATAAAAGTTATGTGTTCCCACACTTGAACATAATGAGCCCTGGTGCTGAACATGGTATTCTAAAGAACAAGATATGATTAATGTCTTTGCTACATTTGAAGCCTGTTGCCTTTATTTTATTATATTCTGGTATCAGTGAGTGAAAGTAAATTACTTCTTCCTGCTGTTATCATATGTCGGCAGATTCTGAGAACTTCAAATATTGTATAATTTACTGACACATGTATTTTCATTGACAAATATTTGACTATTGTGCATTACACGTTTTAGAATTCATAGAAAGAAAGATATTTGATGTTTGCACATTACAACTGGTTATTACTTATAAAAAAAAAAAAAAAAAAAAAAACAGTTTTAAGTTTTTGTTCCCATTCAGGCCGCTTTCTTGGCAATAAAGAGTAGCGGGGGAAAGCTTTTGGTATTTCAATCAGGTAAGCTCATAATTTTCTATACAATAATATTTTCTTATTGGCCTGTTACAATATAAGGTTTGCTACATGCTTGTTTATGTTCCGTGTATGCAGTCATTTATGTGGTGTCCCTCCTGTAGTTTTCTTCTTAAAGAAGTCTGTAGAAGATTACAAAAACAAAACGAAAACCATCATTGTTTCTAGTTTGATTTTGGTGCCTGTGATACTGTGACATTCTGATGTTGCAGTTACCTGCTGCACAGATTCAAATTTAGGGGATATGTGTAAATTTTACTAATTGCTAGCTGCATTTTTCATTATAATTTAATTTTAAAAAATCCTTTTGTATATTACTATGATTGTAATATATCATAGTAAACTATCATTTCTATTCACAAAATTCAAAAGTTTGTCAAGTATCACTAATTTAAGATCCTCTTGCAACTTGATCGAAGGTCTCAAATTTTACTATTTTGTATGTAACAAAGCAATGGATAAAAATTCACGCACAATAAAAGCAAATGGTTAACAAAAATTAAGCTCGATGAATTAGAATATTCATAGAGAGGTATGTAAGCATCAGGTAAAGTAATTCAAATATATAATCATGAAAAATATTAATGCATTTGATAACTTACTAGAAGTTTATAGCATCATAGGATGCTGATGATTGTATTATGTTTTCTGCAGTCTTGCCATCAACTGGCATTGGATCACTTTCTGCTAGAGAGGCTGAGGGACGAACTAATATATCTGCAGGGGAGAAGGTATTAGTATCTTATATGTATCTTTTGTCTAACCATCTGTGCATTCTTTGTATAAATATGATGGCTGTTGTTCTTGCTTTTGCTGTGTGGTATTGTCAATCAGTAAAATAAGGCCAGATCATTGTTCCCCCAGACCCCAAATGAAAGAATCAATTAATATTGACTTCTTGTAAAGACGTTCTTACTGTTGGTTCATTATATGTAACGTTCATTTTGTTTTCTATTTCATCTAATGAACCATTCAATTTGTTTTCTATTTCATCTCTTTGTGTTTGTTCATTAATGTTGTGCTTTTGAATTGAACTTTTTCCCCACTGGATTTCAGGAGGCCCATAAATTGCTCCAACCAGCAGACAAAACTTTAAAGACGATGGCAATTGAATTTGCTGAGTATCAGGTTAACTTTAATTTCTTCTCAGTTGACTGTGATATGGATTCTGATAATAAATTCTGCCAACTGACACTCATTAGTGGTTATAGCAGCGAGTGAGCATATTTTATTTGGGCTAATTGTTATTATCATGATGTTTCCAGGTCTGTGTTGATGTATTTATTACTACCCAGGCGTATGTGGACATTGCTTCTATATCTGTTGTCCCAAGAACAACTGGAGGACAGGTATTAATGAATGTCTGGTTCTTGGTTAGGCGTCGTTTGTTAATACTTTTAAGAGGGTGCATTTTTTTTCTTTTTTGAAAAGGTGTTATAATGTGATATAAAGGGGAAAATAGTTTTTGAGTGTTTTGCATTTTGGGTTGTTTGTAAATGTTTCTGTTTTGAAAAGGAGAAAACAAAAGGGAGAAGGAAAAAAATGTTATCAAACAAAGCTTTTTTTTCTTGTGTATTGGTTGTTTCATGATTCAACTTCGAATGTCTTCCATTTTCTTCCAGGTTTATTATTACTACCCGTTCTCGGCTCTTTCTGATTCTGCGAAGCTTTACAATGATCTAAGATGGAATGTGACAAGGCCCCAAGGTTTTGAGGCAGTGATGCGTGTGAGATGCAGCCAGGTAGTCTTTTTGTTACACTTGCGTTTCTTTTTATGTAAGCTTCTATATACTTGGTATTTGTCCTACTCTAGTGACTTGATATTGTTTTCGTCATTTATAGGGTATTCAAGTTCAAGAATACCATGGAAACTTTTGCAAACGCACTCCGACAGATGTTGACCTACCTGGGGTTTGTATATCTACATAATGTTTGATTATAATTGTGTTATTTTTATTTGAAATTCATTTTTATTTTCCACAAAAATTTTAATGTTACAGAATTACAGATTAAGTTGACCATTAATAACACTGAAATCTTGAAGTTTTTAATCATTGTGTTGGAATTTTATTGAAAGATATTCGCGTTTTATCTTTGAACTGTATAGGCTTGATTTATCCTCTAGAGATGATTATGTAATTGGTTTTCTTAATTTGAATTCCAGCATCAGACTAAATTCAAAATCATTCTCTTCGTTTTGCATTAGGCCTGTTGGTATATTTCCAGTTTTTTTTTTTTTTTTATCGTGGGTGCTTCTTGTTTAAGGCAGATTCTGTAATTCTTCTTACCATGTTTTCTTTAAGCCTAACACATCTTTCTGCTTTGCAGATTGACTGTGACAAAACTATAATGGTAACCTTAAAACACGATGATAAGTTGCAGGATGGCTCGGAATGTGCTTTTCAGGTACAAGTAAATTTCTGAAGTGGCGTTTGTAATGATCATTTTTTTTTTTTTTTTAGGGAAAAATATAATTTAGCCCCCCAAATTACCAATCATTTACGATTTAGCCCTCCAATGTTCAAAAAGTAATAAAGTAGCCCCCAAACTACCAACCAGTTGCAATTTAACCACTCCATTAGTTATCACCATCAAATAGGATGGAAAATTCAATACGACGTCATTTTGGCAAGGTTAAGTTACTAAAATGCCATTTTGAAAAAAAAAAAAAAGAAAAAAAAAATGCAATTTAAAAAATGTCCCCAAAACGACGTCATTTTGAGAAAAAAAAAATTAAAATTTTAATTAAAAAACAAATTGATTTTATATGAAACGACGACGCCAAAGCTTGCTGCTCCACTGCCTTGAATAGCCCAAAACAAATCTTCTCCCATGGATTTTCTGTCAAGAAGTCTGCCATTAACATCAACTAGCCTCGCATCAACAATGTTATCCACCGAGAGGCCGTACTTTCTCATCATATTGCCGTAGCCGCCGCCGCCAAAATGCCCTCCGACACCGACAGTTGGACAAACACCTGCCGGAAAGCCATGTTTTTTACTTTTCTCTGCAATTCTGTAGTAAAGTTCACCGAGAGTTGCTCTGGCCTGCACCCAAGCAGTCTCCCTCCCCACATCAATGTGAATGGAGCGGAGATTGAACATGTCAAGAATAAAGAACGCAACTTGGGATATGGGATTCATCTGCAGATTTGGGAAATGCCGCCGCTTCGAATTTTCATCTGCAGATTATGCTTTTGAGCACAAAGCATGGCTGCTTGGATATGGGATTCATGCAGAGCAGTGAGAATGAGGAAAGGCTAGTTGGTTGTGGAGGTGTTGAATCGAAGGTTTTGGATGTAAGATTGCAAAACAGAGGAGTAGGAGGAATTGTTGGGAGTATTTATTGCTGGAGAGATTGGGTGAGAGGGCTGAGAATGGCTCAAGGGGGTGGCTTGTTGGCCACCCCCAGACCTGTGGGTGTAGCTGGGCGGCCACCCCACAGGCCTGGGGGTGGCTCGCCGGCCACCCCATAGGCCATGGGGGTGGCCAGCGAGCCACCCCTAAACCACCGTTTTTTTTTTTTTTTTTCCAAAACGACGTCGTTTTTGGGGGCATTTTTTAAATTGATTTTTTTTCTTTCAAATGGACATTTTAGTAACTTAACCTTTCCAAAACGATGTAGTATTAAATTTTTTATCCTATTTGACGGTAATGACTAACGGAGTAGCCAAATTGCAACTTATTGGTAGTTTGGAGGGTTACTTTATCACTTTTTGAACATTAGGGGGCTAAAATGAAAATAGCTGTTAGTTTGGGGAGCTAAATTATATTTTTCCCTTTTTTTTTTTAACTTTATGAAGGTGTTTGTCTTATCTGTTAGTGCGGGAAAGTAAAATGTTATCATTAGTAGTTTTACTAATATTTGTGTTATTTATGCATTTGTTTATTTTGTGTAGTGTGCCCTTCTTTACACCACTGTGTATGGCCAACGAAGAATTCGACTTACGACTTTATCTCTCCCTTGCACTAGTATGCTAAGTAATCTATTCCGCTCGGCTGACTTGGACACTCAATTTGCTTGTTTCTTGAAAGAAGGTATTTGATCCTGTTTTTACTTGCTGCTATGCATTTTCGTTGGTTTTGTAAAATTCCTTTTGATAGCCATAACAACGGATTCATTGTGATCATTTTTTGTAACTCACAATAATGGATTTAAAATGTGAATATAAAATATTCTTGGCTACTCTAGGAGTCCTTACATGGCACTGCCTCCTTGTTGGTAGTGTCGTTTTACATCTTAACAGAAACACTATGATTCATGGTTTCATTATGCTTTTTGATTTACTAATTTTATATGACAGAATACTAACAGTTATTTTATTTTTGCTCTTGTAGCGGCACATAAAATTCCATCCTCTCCACTCTTGCTAGTCCGGGAACAAGTGACAAATCTTTGTATCAGTGTTCTGCTTTCTTATCGTAAATTCTGTGCTACAGTAACATCGTCTGGACAGCTGATTCTTCCTGAGGCACTTAAGCTGCTGCCTCTATACACCCTTGGTATATTCCTTTCCTCTAATATGTTTATCCCAAGTTATAGGAATGTATTAAGTTTAGCTGCCACATTTTTGTGGTGTAAAGTGTATAGTATTATACACCCAAAAAAGCTCTCTCTCTCTCTCATATGTTTGGGTTTTTATACTTGTTCATTTTTTTTGGGGTGTTGTTTTTGGTGGGAAGATGATCTTGGTACATACTGTGGATTAGTCCTTGTGGTTTGATCCAGAAAGGCTTACTGGAAATCAGAGGTTGGTGGGGTGGAATTTTGGTATGGAATTAGGAATATTTAACAAATTTGGGTTTTGAGCTTCTCCCCCCACCCCCTAAGCGGTGGCATGATCTACATCACATGTGAAGGCACGTCCCACTAGTTTTCACCCTCCGTTCTTCTTAAACCCTCCTTTTCCCTGCCTACACTGACCAAAAGAGAAGGCAATCAACATACCATTCCTTCAATCTCTGTAAGTACACCACAACATTTTCTCCTAAATAGAAAATGATGTGAGTAGCACGTGGAGTCGTGTTTGGTGTCTCCCTTTTGAGGGTTGTCATACGAGGTGGAGATGGAGATGTGCTTCTATGTGGAGGAAAACTCTTTTGTCTTCTCAATGATGGAAGGTGAGTTAGTGGTCCGATTGGAGGAAGGGGAGAGGGTTTTGCTGGTGTAGTGATTTAGGGTGTCTAGTGTGCCGTCTGGCTGGTCTCAATGGTGGAAGTGGTGTTGCAGAACCCTGGCGTTAAGTATTTCGTTAAATCCTTTCGGGAGGGTTCAAATATGCTCCTATTCTAGAGAGGCGGTAATAGGGTTGGCTGGTTCTTGAGTTCGTGGTTTACGCAAGGGTGGCCGGAAAGGGCTTATTTTGCTTCTTAAGGAGCGCAAAGGGCCGGGATGGAGCTGTGTTGCTGGTGAGTTAAGGCGTTGGCTTTTCTTGAAGCCATGACTGTTTCTTTGTCTATTGGTATTCCCTCTCTGATGGGGAAGAAGCCTGGGAAGAAGGTTGGGCCTAGGGGGTGGGTATGGGTGTGCCATCATATGCACCGGTGATGCCAGCGGATGCCAGCGCTCCAATGACGGCAGAGGCACCGGCAGTGTGTTCTGGAGACCTGGTAGATAATCTTTCTAACACCCAATAGGGGTTCTCTGCGCGAGGCAACGTGGAGTGTGCTGACGGTGATGCAGATTTTGAGGTGGATTTTTAGCATGGAAAGGAGCCCTTTGCTCAAGGCAAGAAGATTTGCCCATTTGATGATTCAGAAAAAGGGGACGGCATGTTCTGTGGCAAGGGGAAGGGACATCTCATGAAGGTGAAATCTTAGGTGGATAGGGCCCTGTGGAAAATTCTGGAAGGTTTGGAGGTTTTGGGCTGCATTCCAGACTTTGAGTCGATCCATAATCCCATGGTATAAAGGGAGGAAGGTTTGGGGCCCCAGTGTAAGCCGCCCAGGCCCAAGTCACTTTTAAGATCTAAACCCAAATTGGGTTTGTGAGGTGATGCCCACATCTTTGTTGGGTTTGGGTGTGGGTCTTGTTTCACTGGGTAGGGTTTCTAGCCATCCCAATTCGAGTGGTCCTGGCTACAGAGATCGCATCTGGCATAGTTCGTCGTGATCGGATGTCTCTGGCATCCACAAGGATTGACGACTTGCACTTTAGGCCTCCTCTGGCAAGGTCTAATGTTTTCGTGCTCTCTTCGTTTGTTCAACATGCTTCGTTGGAGGAGGTTCTGCTTCCGGCAAGCCTAGGTGAAGTCAGTGTCTCCTTTTTGCTCCCTCCAAGGTCTCCTTTTTGCTCCCTCCTACAGCAAGGTCTATTATATCATCAGTAGTAGCCCAGATATCGATGGAGGACCCATGAAGTTCTACAACTGAAAGTTGAAGGGCAGTCGGTTTTCGAAGATGGATGTTAGTTTATTGTTGAGGCAGTTTTAGTGATCAGTGCTCTGCATGTTATTCCTTTGGGTTTCGGCCTGAGCTCGCCCTTGTCACTATCTACGATTACCCATGACCCGGCGACAGTGAGTGTTGTTGTTCGGAAACCCCCTCCGATGAGGGGTATTTTTCAAAGGGAGTTTCCAAGTTGAGTTCCTCTGTTGGGGCTCGTGGTTGTTCGCCTGAGCTGATCCATTCTCGGCCCTCGCCATAAGTGATGGATAAGGGAGGTGTCGTAAGTCCGACAGGGCCTATTTCTTCGTTGGTGTTGGTTGTGAGGGATGATGGGGATTTCCCCTCTCCTCTGGAGGCTTTTTCCCTGTCACTCCTTTGGATTTCCCCTCCCCTCTGGAGATTTTGTGTTGAGAATATGTCCTGTGGTGGGAGTTTCGTGTGAGAGGAATAAGGATCACATTGTGGCTTTCCTGACTGCCATTAAAGAGGATCATACTCGGGTGGTTAAGGGTGCTTGCTCTAATCCTAGAGGTAGAAGGGAGCTACTGAACCAAGAATGCTCCATAAACTATGATACTACAGGCACATCCTCTAGGCTTGGGAAAGGCAAGGCTCACTTTTTTTAGAGTTGAGTGCTTCGTGCGGGTTTCGAGTTTGAGGGCTGTTGGTGTTTGTGGGTTTCATATTTGAGAGTTTTTGGTGTTTGGTGTGATTTTCTTGGGTGGGTTCTGTTATGGTTTGGGTTATTTGGGTCTTTCTTGTACTCGCTTTAGTTGGGTGCTTCCTGTTGTATATTGCATGTATACTTAAGAGCGCCTTACACTTTTTATAAATTCTCTCTCTCTTTACTTATCAAAAACAATTTGCTGCAGGCAGCAAAGCACATGTGTTTGCAATTGAAACAAGAAGATTGAAAATCCTAGCAATCACACCTTGGCATTTTAAACAATAACACTTGACAAGAAAACAACTAAACCATATATAAAAACAAAAAGAAGCTTGAGAGCTGATTGCATTGAACCGTAATGAAGATACAGATGGAGTCCAAATTGGGAACTATAAAAATTTAAGAAAAGACGACACCAAAATTTTAAATGACGCAAGTAGTCCCAAAATAAAGACCCATGGACCAACCAAATAATCTTTAACTACTAAAATCTAGTTAAACTTTAACAACTGTCCCAGCAAGGTAGCAAGTGCCCCGAAGCAAATTTTCACCAATATGCCTACGTTTTGGTCTCTAAAGGTTTCTCTTTCTTCAGCCTCTTGTTGTCTGCTTCAAAAGATGACATGCTACTGCAAGAGTTGTACTGTTTGTATATACCCACCCATGCATATTTGTATGATAAATCTCTCTGAAGTTTCACCTTTGTTTTCTTTACTTCTTTTTACCTTCCATATTAAATTATTGCAGATCGAGTCTTTCAAACATTTGAGAAGAGTATGTGTATATTTATATTTTCTAAGTGGTTATTCCTGATAAATATGGTTGTCATCAAACATGTTGCTTCTGTTGGGAAAAATTGAAACCACAGATAATATTTGATGTCACTGATATTTTTTAGATTTACTATTGTAGATTGGTTTACATATATCTTGTTCCCTTGTTTCTTTTCAGCATTAATGAAAAGTACAGGACTGCGAAATGATGGGAGAATAGATGATCGTTCTATTTGGATCAATTATGTTTCCTACCTTTCTACTCCTTTGGCTATTCCACTGGTGTATCCAAGGATGCTGCCTATCCACAACCTTAGTCCAAAGGTGTGAATATGACTCTTAGAGTTATGTGATAAGTTTTCTAACCTCTGTTAAAACCACCTGATAACTTTCTCTTAATTGACAGGATAATGCTGAATCACTTGTTCCTACTGTGATTCCGCTTTCTAGTGAGCATGTTAATGAAGAAGGAATTTATCTTCTTGAGAATGGTGAGGACGGTTTGATATATATTGGGAACTCGGTGGATTCAAACATCTTGCAACAACTGTTTGGCATCTCCTCACCTAATGAAATTCCTACTCAGGTACTTTTTGTCTGATCCTTTCAGAATATGTAATTTTTGCCTTATTCATGGGAACAGCTTGTGTCTGAATCAAAATTAGTATTAAGCAAGGAAACTCAATTATTGTGGCATAATTGTCTGCAAAAAAATGTTGGAAGCCTGGACGACTTTGTGCTGCTTTATCTTTAAACCTTGTTTTGCCTTTTTCTTTTTCAATAAATGATGTGGGAGTCTGGACCCTAGTGAACAAGCCCTTGACGCATGAAAGGAATGCAAATCTAAAAGTATGGTATATGCTTTAAAATAATTATAATGGGGTGCATCTAATTTTGGTTTTCATGTTAAAGGCAACACAGGCAAGGGCGTTCATAAAATGCTTGGAGGCTCAATTCAATATATTTTTTTCCAAACTCCGTTGGATATTCCTGTGTTTGTTGCTTATGGTCCTTAGATCAAGTGGAATTACCGGACAGAATTTCCTCCAAACCGGTATGGAGGAAATATCCTCAAACCCATGTAAAATAGTGTCAAGTGTCTATAAATATTTAAAAAGGCACATTAAATTTAATCTAAATTAGTAAACTACTATTAATGAGGTTAAGAATTTAATGTGCCTTTTAAATGTTTATAGACACTTGACACTATTTACATGGGTTTGAGGATATTTCTTCCATACCGGTTTGGAGGAAATTTCTGTCCGAAATTACCTCCCCAAGCAAACAAGGAGTTTAGAGTGAGGTCTTGGGTGCGTGAGTTGTGTTTGCCTGTCAAGGAAAAAAAAATAAAAAGAAAAAGAGGTCCTCTTGGCGTTTGGGGTGATCTTAGTGTTGTGTTGTGAAAAATGAGAGATTTATCAGTGATGTGCATCATCAGAATTCTATTGCTGGCATGCATTTCCAGCTGTGCAACTTGGCTTTTTGTAACTTATGATTTTGTGCATTCAGTTTGTGCTGCAGCAATATGACAATCCACTATCGCAGAAACTAAATGATTTGGTAAATGAAATACGACGCCAAAGATGTTCCTACCTTCGGTATGACTGAAATTGTTTGTGTTACTTTTTCTTGTTCTTAAGAGAAATCATTACAGGATCTTTGGCTTATATAGCTACTTTAATTTATGATATCTATTTAATGCAATTGCTGATAATCTCTGTGATGCTTTTTGCAGCTTAAGATTGTGTAAGAAAGGAGATCCATCAGGTCAGTGCTTGTTGAAAACCGTTTAGGCAAACTAGGAAACCTAACTAATTGTACCTGCTTTTCAACTACTAAGTCTACTATATGTATAAATAGAACTCAAACGACATCAATTTTTCTACATGTAGCTGACCTTGTCCAACATATAGTCTCGTTCGGCAGAATCAGTTAATTCTTTCTGTTTGAGATTGAGAAGGGAGATTAACTGGTATTTGGGTGTCCCATCATGAAAGCTGGACCTGTTTGATGATTTCAGATTGAACCATCATGGGTGTTATTTTTTATAGCAGTAGCCAAATTTACTTCTTCATGACACTTGATTAAGACAAGGCCATGTAAAGTTGTAAGGAGAAAGGAGCAGTTATTCCATTGGAACAACCCTTTCACGTAACAAAGTTGAACTTTACAGTTTGCTAGACAACATAATTATTTATTTTGAATGAATAGGTCATTAAATAATATCGGTAGATCAGGTAGTGTTATATTGTAGTTTGTTTCATCTTATGTCCATAAAATGGGAAAAAAATGTTTTTTTTTTTTCAAGTGACCTCCACTCTTAACACAGCAATATTGTCATTTTAGTGTTCTTGGAAGTAGTTGCATTTTCTCCTTACAGATTAGTGCATTATAATGCTGATTTTTTATTTGGATTCATGTTGCCACTTAAATATTTGGGTTTAGAAATCTGTGGAGACTGGAAAATTGTATCAACTAGGAGGGTTAATGTTCCTATTTTTTTTTTGTTTACATGCTTCCAGATCGTTATTCATTGTATGCATTCTTCCTTCTCAAGCTCTAGGGCTCATCTACAAATTAGTGTCCCTTGTTTTGTTGTGATTGAACGCAGTAGAGACTACATCTCTCATTTAAGAAATTGTTAATTGTTCTAAAGCTTTTTACTATTTCTTGTCCCCAGGAGCATTGTTCTTCTCTTATTTGGTAGAAGATAAGAGTCCAAGCGGCCCTTCCTATGTTGAGTTTCTAGTCCATGTCCACCGGGAAATCCAAATGAAAATGTCGTCTTGATCATTTTTACGCTTCTTCAGTCGGATATACAAGTTTTGATCACCTCCGGCCATCGCGCACAAGAAATTCAAAGAAAAGCAGAACTCAGATTCTTGCTATCTGTATGCAGTAATCGGAACATCCCCTCTGTGCCTGTTGTATTAATTTGTTCAAAGCAAGCAAAGCTGAGCTTTGCTACTAGAGGTTTGTTAGAATAGGGTTATATTCAGTGGACAATGGTGCTAGCAAATACAAAGCTTTCATTTATTTATGTGTTTTGATTGTGTTAGTCTCCGAGGGAGAAGGGGAAAGAGAATGTATGAACGGTTTTGTTGTTGATCGCCATTGATAACTTGTAACTTTATGATGGAATAAAGAAACATGTAATAGCAATATAACAGGTTTAGTTCAATACATAAATTCTGGGGTCTTTTGATGATGAAACAATCTCTCTTTCTCCCAAACAATCTATCTTTGTTAATTGCGCATATTGTTGCTTGAAAGAATTTATTGGACATGTGTTGAGATCAATGGTTAAATGCAATATGAGATTTAAATGGTTAAGAATCATCTTGGGTGATTTTTATCTTGCCCTTTACTGCACAATAACATAAAATGCAATATGAGATTTAAATGATATTTTCGGCAAATAATAGAAACTTGTGCTTCCACTTATAGCATGTTTGAGATTGTGTTTGAAAAATATAACTTTTAAGTCCGAAAGCTTTATTTTTAAGTTTTGCCAAAAGTGTTTTTGCCATTTTTAGATTTAAAGTCACAAATATTTTTGAAATTTTTTATCAAACAAGCTAGCTTTTGTTTAGCACAACTTTTAGGTACTAAAGACCTTATAACCTTTTCCCGTATTTGATTAAAAAAAAAAAATTAGGTACTAAAGGTACTTTTTAAGCTTTCTAACATAATCTCAAATATGCTCTTAAAAGCTTTATTTAGAAAGTATCTTTGCATTTAAAGAGAGAGAGAGAGAGAGGGAGAGTCCTTAGGATTTACTTCCTAAAAAGGACAACTCATATAGTCCTATATGCATCTAGTCACACAAAAAAAAAAAAAATCTTCTGGCCTAACAAAATAGAAGAGTGCCAATTATAGAATGAAAAACCACGATATATATATAGTAAACGATATCGTATGTAGTATAATATTATTGTATTACTATAGAAACAACGATTTTTTTTAAAAATTTTAATTTTAATTTTTTAAAAAAAAGAACGGTTATCAATTATTAGAATTGCTAACATCTAACCGCCCTAAATTGCCTAGGCGGTTACGGTTAATGGTTTTAACTAATAATCACAAACCATAACCGCATTTTCACCCATAACCATAAGGATGAGACCGAAGAGAGAATGTGGATAAATTGGACCAAGCCATAGAGTGAAGCTTCAACTTAGAGGCAATCTATTGAAAGGACTAAGCTTCAACGTCCAATGATCATGGTAGTCTGCCCATCCCATATATGTTTTGAGGGGGTAGTCCAACTACTCCCAAGTTCAAAAAGTGGTTCGGCCACCCTCATTTAACACATTAACTGCTTCGATCAAATTTTCTAAGAGAATGATTTAATTTGTTTTTTTTTTTTCCTTATCTTTAAAAAGTGATTGATCACTTTTTAAAGCTTAGAGGATTATTTGTCAAAACTCTAAATTACAGGAGTAATTATAAAAGTTCATTTTGTTTCACTCTTAAAATAATTATAGAAATTACTCATGTGTAACTCTAAGAATGATGTGGCTTTTAAAACTACTATTTGATCAAAATTCAATAATAATCAATTATAAAGCCACTAGTGATTTTAGAAGCTATATCATTTTTTGAGTGACACAATAATGACTTCTAGCATTCTTCATAAAATATATTTGGCAATTGGCCCCTATAATTTGAGTAATGCTAGAAGAGTCTTTGTATCATTTCAAGAATGATGTGATTCTTAAAATTACCATTGAACTTGTGAATGATAATTATTAGATTTTGATCAAATGGTAATTTTAAAAGTCACCTCATTTTTTAAGAGACACAAGAATGACGAATAATGCTAGAAGTCATTCTTGTGTCACTTAAAAAATGTGGTAGTTTCTAAAATTACTATTTGATCAAAATTTAATAATAATCCGTCATAAAGTCAGTAGTGATTTTAAAAGCGACCGCATTCTAAGAATGCGAGAAAAACTTCTATAATTACTTCTGATATATTTATCCTTCGATAAAAGATATTCATTTTTACAAGGATAACAGTTCAGTGTAAAAGCGTGCCCTAGTTCTTAACACAGGTACTCCAACTCTTCGTTTTCGTATCGTAATTTTTTTCTTAATAGTTTATTCTACCAAAATCCACTATTCAATTCACATAATAAAAACTTACAAAAATAATAATAATAATAAAAATAAATTTATTTTTTATTTTTTATTTTCGGGGGGGATCTTCGATCTTATGACCGTGAATTTGTGATCGAAAACCTGATGAAAAGATTGATGTTTAAGAAGAAGGGATTTGAAATCCGTGAGTTTAGATTGGAATCTGATTTCTGAAAAATTGTGTGATTTGTTGAATTAACTGAAATATATGTTTTTATTGGTTCTTGGTGTAGATTTGGATCGTGGGTTGTTGAATTGGTTCAGTGATATACAGGGGAAAGGGGGATCTAGATTTTTGATTTGATTGAGATCAATGGCAGCTCTTGTGGCTCCTGGAGCACCTAGGTCAAAGAGTAATAGCAATAACCCATCGGAACCTCCACCCCTTAATTACAACCCTAATTCAAATCCCAATTTACTCGCCGATAATTTGAGTAATTTGAATCTCAATCGGCCACCTTCGATGCCTTCCTCTTTCGGTCAACTACCTAATTTCCCTTCATCAGCCCCGCTGCCTGGAGTTCCCAATGGTTCCCCGCCATTCTCTAGGCCTGGCCCACCACCCGGTGCGCTCGCAAGACCTACACTACCTCCATCAGGACCCCCACAATCCACATTGCCTCCCAATGTGGCCCCAGTAAGACCTACTGGGACACCCATTGGCCAGCCTTCGCCTTTTGGGTACAGAGCCACTTCTGGGGCACCTCCTCCCGGTGCTTTCCCGTCTTCAGGTTTGCCAACTGGTCCCGTTATGCTTCAGGCTCCAAGCATGCGTTCACTTCTAGGTAGTCCAGCGACTGTTGCTCCACCAGGTACTCCTTTACAACCAACACCACCATTTTCAGCACCCCCTCAAGGTGTGCCGCCACCTCCTGGTTCTTATGGGCCACCCACATGGCCAAGGCATCCCGACCAGGTAATGAATATCTTTCACAGTATATTTTGCTCATTTTTTAAAGATTAATTACCAGTAAATGCACGACTGTTTTTTGGCTCCTTCCTCTTATTTTATATTATATGCACAGAAATTTTTGTTTCAAGTGTGTGGGGAAATCAATTCATTTGTAATGAGCTGGCACTTGTTAAAGGTTTGAATAGGAGAATTGTAACACCACGTGGCAGCCTTAAAATAATCAAATACTAAGTAGGTTATTTCCTATGCAGTTTAAATATGCATATAGACACTTCTGCACCTGGACAGCGGCTTGGCTTGCTCCTATAGTTATTAGCTATCCTGATTTTCTTGTTCTTTTTTATTCTTCTAGCTAATCGTTTCCCTTGTATCCCCCTGTGTACTAAGGTTGCGCCCCTCTGCGCTTTTGATATATAAACATTACTTATAAAAAAAAAAGACAATTTTGCACTTTATCCTCTCCTGGAAAAGAAATGCTCTGTAGCTTCACTCAGACAATTGAAAAAAGTTGCATTTTACAACTTAATCCTTTTTTTCTTTTTCAATAATACGGAAATAACTGGGCACATGAATGTACTATAAGAAATCTTAATGTACAATGTCACATTTTGGGAAAGCTGCTAAGGCAACAGTTCAAATATAGTTCTTGAGTAGGTGTCTGTGAACTTGAGTGGCCACATTGACTGTTCCCCTGATAAAAATCTTTGACATGAGTGATAAGTGAACATAAGAGGAGGGAATTTCTGAAGCCGACTGTGCACATGTTTATATTGCGGGTGAACCATATCTCAGGCACTTTGTCAAATTCAGGGTACTTTTGTTGCATAAAAATGCCACACATTGATAGTAAACACATTTTCTATGTTAATGATTTATGTTACCCGTAAGAAAGAAATATTGCATGAGTATGCAATTTCCTTTCAGTCTGATCAGCACACTGGATTCTGAATTCTTGAATTGTGATAGGTGGCCCCACCTCCACCAATTCCTGGCTCTGTGCCACCACCTAGGATGTTTGGAATGCCACCACAACCTCTGCCAAATCAATCTATGACTGCCATACCTGCGCTGGGTCAAACTGGAGCCCCTGTGTCAGGGAGACCGAAGATTGATCCCAATCAAATTCCACATCCCATTCCAAGTTCCTCTCCAATGTTGTATGAAACGCGTCAGGGCAATCAGGCCAATCCCCCTCCGGTATCTCTTTTTCATATTTTATTTTTAAGTTGAAGAGAAGTTTTTGATTTGATTTAAAATTTTGTACATTAAGCTATATTATCTTGTTACCTTTTTTCTTTTAAATTGTGTGTTCTGAGAATTCACTTCTATTGTCATTGTTTATTTAGATGCTGCAAAGTAATTTCATTGACATGTATGTTTTTTGTTGTTTGCTAACGCTGTCCTGGTACTTTTGTCAAGCCTGCTACAAGTGATTATATTGTCAGAGACACAGGGAATTGCAGTCCACGCTACATGAGGTGCACCATCAGTCAGGTCATGGTCAAGAATATAACAAGCATTGGTTGACAGTAGTCTTTATAATGATTTTGCTAACTCTTTGGCCAACGTTTCACAGTTCTTTACTGTTAATATCTTATGATGATATGACAGATTCCGTGCACTGCTGACCTTTTGACAACATCGGGGATGCAGTTAGCCTTGTTGGTCCAACCTTTGGCCCTTCCTCATCCATCTGAGGAACCCATCCAAGTAATGCATGATTTCTTTCTTCTCTAATCCTTGCATACTACCCTTTTGGTCATTATAAATTTATGTAATTAGTCGATTGTCATGAATTCAGATCTGAAGCCTTGAACTGTAGTAATTGGACTTGATTCAGAGGAAAGAACCTGATTCCTGTAAAGAAAAAACTACCCAGCTGTTTTGTTCTTGGTTGTGTTGAAATTTCATTTACGGATTAATATATGTGAGTCTATATTGTGGGAAAAGGTCGTTTTACATAGTGGTATAAGGATGCCATCATTGCTGCCACATAAAGCTTAATTATTATCCCTTTTAATATCAGATAAATGTATAGGTTATGTATCTAAATAATGCCATCCATTTCCTGGAAGAAAAAAGGTTTCTGTCAACCATTTTTTTTTTTTAAATAAAAATAAAAACTTATTTGCAATTTCTTGAAATAGAGAGGCTTTAGTGACTTTTTATGAATGGCCGGAATTGGTTCCTTTTTTTTTTTTTTTTTTTTTTTTATAACTAATAATCCAATCTTATTAAAAGCGTAAGACGCCCCTAATTGGCTCCTTACTTGTGGTATATGAGTTATTCAAAAAAGAAAAAAAAAAGATTTGGAAGGATAAAAGATGCTGGCATTGCATTTTGGATTGAGCATGGGTACAATTAAAATTTGTCTTTTTTGTATGTTGTTTGGAAATCGGATGAGGAAAAACTGGTTTTAATGGAGAGTGTTCTTGTGCTTGCAAGTTTTGGATAGAATCATAGAATAAGGTATTTGTCTAGCAAATAAAAGATTTTTTTAATGATCAAATAAATGAAGTTTGTATGAGATATACGAAGTGAAAACACCTAAAATAAAAGCTATAGCATATCCCTACTAACTACAATAAGAACTCCTTGTGTTTTTAAAAAATCCTTTTTGTGTTCTAACCATCATGAGAAGGAAAAAAAAATTGCATTTAAGTTGATTTTTTTTTTTTCTTGTTGGATTTGTCAAGGTTTAATTTAGAGAATTTCATATAGTTAATTTGCATGATGTTATTTAACTGTTTCCTAGGGGCTTTTTGGCCGCGTAGTATCCATGCCTCCTTTGTGTATTTTCTTCTTTTGAAATTTTTACGTGAACACAGGGTTTGATTTCCCTGTTCTTTTCTTAAAATAACTATTATGAAAAAAAAGTTCATTGTTAATTCCAAAAGAAAATGGTAGAAGATCAATAATATAGTTGTTTAATGTGAGGGATTGCATAACAATTGAAACAATTTGAATCTTTAGTGAGCTACTAAGTAGAGAAGATATAATCGAATTATTGAATTAAAGTTCATGAAGTTTTTACTTTTTGTACTTAATGACGTGTTTTCTGATTTCTTGGATTAATTGAAGACTCATTAGGTCCTTGTGGATAACTGAATTATGAGGGGAGATGATGACCTGGCTAGCCCTTTGTAGGTGTGTTTCTTTTTGGGAGTGAGCTCTGATGCTTGCTCAAAGAGGAGCTCATTTCTTTAAGTTTTTTGATTGAGAAACTCCTTTAGTATTTATTTTCAGGTTGTTTTCACTGTATGCTTGTACCTTGCTCATTTTCACGTAACATTCTCATTTTCTAGTTCTATAAGTTCCCCCTTTTATACAAGATTTAATATATCAAGCAAAATTTGGGAGTCAGCCCTGGCTCTTTGGTAGCTTTGAAACCCTGCCATTATATTCTCAAACTTTTCTTTGGGATGAGTTCAAACAAAGTATTGCTTCTACATCTTAATCAAGAAAACAATTGAACTGTATCCATTTTTCATATCAGTTTGTGATGTGTTTTTGTTACTCTAGGTTGTAGATTTTGGGGAAAGTGGTCCTGTTCGATGTTCTCGCTGCAAAGGCTACATAAACCCTTTCATGAAGTTCATTGATCAGGGAAGGCAGTTCATCTGTAACTTATGTGGTCAGTATAAACCGTTTCTGTATTTTTGTGTTATTTATCTAGTGATTGTTAGCTTGTTTGTTTGTTGTGGATATTGGACGCCCGCTCTCCAATTTAAGCATAGATAAAATGTTACGTAATGTGTATTACACATGTATCACAGTTGTCAAGATTTTAGAATCGTTTTTTCATATCCTGCTGCACCAAGCTGGTCATAGGATAGGTATAGGAAATAGCTCCTATATTTTAAACAAATCTAGGTATTCATTGGCATCAATAGCTTGTTGATTTGACTCTATTAATATAAGTTGGGGACTTTAAATTTCTTCTTCAGGGTATACTGATGAGACTCCCTGTGACTACCACTGCAACCTTGGTCCAGATGGTAGGCGTAGAGATGCTGATGAAAGGCCTGAGCTGTGTAGAGGAACAGTTGAATTTGTTGCTACTAAGGAATACATGGTTAGTTAATTCATAAGATCTGCTATGTAAAACTAATTTTGTTTTCCCTTCTGACTAGTTTTGTTCTGTTTGATGTGAGATCTAGGAAGTTCCCTTGCAATAATTAGCTTGTTGGGTGCTCACTATCACAGAACATGTCATGTCTGTGTAGTTTGTGGCTGAACAGCTTTGCAACACCCATGGATAATATTTTTGGTGGTGTGTAACTGAAAAAGTTTTGTTAATGCATTTCATAACTTATCACAAAAAAGGAAAAGTATGTGAATGAATAATTTTTTCTTTTGCTGCTTGTTCTTTATATATAACCTAATGTTTCTTAATAAAGTTACACATTTTTTGGTCACCCAAACAGCATCTTATCTCACACAAATGATATGAATGTTTTGTTCTATCATAGGCTGTGACCTGAGAGTAGTTCAATAAAATATAGTTGTAAAGTAACTGAATATAATATAGTTGTGAAATGATTCCTTTGTTCGCAGTCTCATCCACAGTTGTTTCTCCTGTTATTGTTTTCTCTGGGTTGCCAGACCAAGTAAATTTTGATTCAATTGCCTTATTTCAGGTGCGTGATCCCATGCCAGCTGTTTATTTCTTCCTCATCGATGTATCTATGAATGCCATACAAACTGGTGCAACTGCTGCAGCTTGCAGTGCAATCAGTCAAGTTATTTCTGATCTTCCTGTAAGTTTATGCCTATTTACAAAAAAATACTCTTTATTGGTTTTTTCCTGAAAGTTTTGACTGATGCATTCGTGGTTGTATTATTGCAGGAAGGCCCTCAGACAATGGTTGGAATTGCAACATTTGACTCCACTATCCATTTTTACAATTTGAAACGTGCACTTCAGCAGGTTACAGTTAGTTGCAATAATTTTGCCTTCATAAAAAATTTTAAGAACTTTATTCACATTAAAATTTAAGATATCAATTATTTTTGGGTCATAAGAATATGCATGAACTTAACAAAAAATAAAAATAAATGCTTGTACTAATTTTTTTGGGATGAATGTGGGATAATTAATTTAATAAGTATTGAATTTTATAACTTATCAAAAAAATAAGTATTGAATTTTATTAAAATGCAAAGGGAAATTCATAGATATCCTGCTTCTTGTTGTGGCTGCAGCTGCAATGAAACATTATGTGCATCATCTTCTGTATGCTTGTTGATCCTGGTCTATGAATGAAGTTTTTTTTTTTTTTGGTTGAATCCTGTTTGGTCATTTTGTATAATTAAAATTGTGGATAAATTTTGCCTTAGAGTTGGAAGGGCCATATATGGCATGGCTGACTCAGAGCCGAAATTATAAATACTGTTAAAGACGGATTTAAAATTTTGAAGATTCATCCTCTGTTGGGATAGGCTGTTGGTCTGAAGGTTAAAGGCCCGTTAGGGCTTATAGATCCACAACAGTTATTATTGTTGAAGAAAGTATCACTAATGGTGCTAGTATTATTGATAATATGTGTGTTTCTTGATGTGTTTGCATGCGTTTGTAGTGTAAGTAGGGACGGATTTGGGGAGTTGCCTTTGAAGACCTTTTTCCTGATTTATTTTGAGATACAATAAATAGGGGGCTGCAGTAGCAGATTACGTGCAGCTTGTCAAAAGTGCCGTTCCTTGGTACTCTACTTTTTTCATAGTTTCTTTGATTTGTTGTATGTTGTGCTGGTTACTAGGATGGAGACACAGAGTTTGGGATGGGCTTTGTCAAAAAGCAAGAGATTTGATGTATATTCATTTTGTTGGGTTTTGAAAGGAGATTGCTGGTTTAGTTTCCTTGGCGTTCCATTTGGAGGGTGAAAGTTCCAGCAAAGGTGGTTTTCTTGGTTTGGATAATGGCTCACACTATTTTAAATGTGGTTAATTTTAGAAAGACGAAGATGATAATAATTGAGTGGTGTTGCATTGTGCATAGCAATTGAGTGACAAGATGGTTGGTCATCGTCTTTCTTCATGGTGCAGTTGCTAGGGAGTTCCAGTCAATGGTTCTCTTAGGTTGGGATTTCTTGGGTTATGCAAGAGTTGGTGGTGGTGTTATTGTGGTGTTGGCAAAATTGTTTTAGCGTGCCTTCGAGTTGTATTATTTGGAACGCCATTCGACATTGTCTCATATGGTGTATTTGGAGGGAAATGAATGCTCGTACTTTTGAAGGTTGTGAGCACCCAATGATGGGATTGAAGTCTTTATTTCTCAGTTCTCTTTTCAAATGCATGAGGGCCATAGGGGTTTTCACTTCACCATCTTTGATGGAGTTTGGATTTTTGTAATTATAGATCTAGCCGTTCATTTTGTTTATTTTTCTCTTGCGTATCTCTGGTTTATTTGTCTTGAATAAGTTTTTCTTACTAGTCAAAAACAGAACCAAACATCGGAAAATGTTTTTCGGCTATTTTCCGCTGTTTGTTTGCTGAAAACATTTTATGCCAAAACAATTAGGGCATAAGTTGTTTTGTTGTAACATTGTAACTCTAGGTAGCTCTGACTTGTAGTTTTACCGTCAATCGTTTGGAAATGTTTCACACTGATTTCACTCTTCAACATATGTTTGCAGCCATTAATGCTCATTGTTCCTGATGCACAAGATGTTTATACTCCTCTTCAAACTGATGTTGTTGTTCAGCTTTCTGAGGTTAGTTTAAACTATGAATTTTTTTCTCTTTCGATATTTTTGTGGTTCTGCTAAGAAGTTGATCTCTAGCAAGTTCATTTAATTTTTTTTGTCAATTTAATGAATTTCCAAATTCCATTTTTTTATATCTAGTTGTTTATTTTGCATATTTAGTGCCGACAACATTTAGAGCTATTGCTGGAAAGCATTCCAACCATGTTTCAGAATAACAGAACTGCTGAATCAGCCTTTGGCGCTGCAGTCCAGGTATGTCCTTTAATACAAGGCAATTCTTTCCATTCATGGTGCATGATCTATGCCTTTTCAATTTATAGTATCAAACTATATTGAACATGCTTGGGAATTGTATCATGATTATGAAACCCACTTTTGGCTTTGAGTGGCCATGATTAATGTAGTCAACGTGCCTTCTTGTAAATCATTCTTCATCACATGAATACATGATGATAAGATGAAGCATACACATCCATTGCAATTTGGCATTTTATAAGGTTCTTTATGAAATAAAAGTTACATGTTCCCAAACTTAGGACATAATGAGCTCAGGTGCTGAACATGGCATTCGAAAGAACAACATATGATTAGTGTCTTTGCTAGATCTGAACCTTGTTGCTTTTATTTTATTATATTCTGGTATCAGTGAGCGAAAGTAAAATACTTCTTCCTGCTGTTATCATACGTCGGCATATTCTAACTTCAACTATTGTATGGTATACTGACACATATGTATTTACATTGACAGATATTTGACTGTTGTGCATTACACGTTTTAGAAGTCATAGAAAGAAAGATATTTGGTTATTGCATGTTACAACAGTTTTAAGTTTTTGTTTCCATTCAGGCTGCTTTCTTGGCAATAAAGAGTAGCGGGGGAAAGCTTTTGGTATTTCAATCAGGTAAGCTCATAATTTTCTATACAATAATATTTGTCTTATTGGCCTGTTACAATATAAGATTTGTTACATACTTGTTTATGTTCGTGAATGCAGTCATTTATGTGGTGTCCCTCCTGCAGTTTTCTTCTTCAAGAAGTCTGTAGAAGATTACACAAAAAAACAACAAAAAACACCATCTGTTGTTTCTAGTTTGATTTATGTGCCTGTGATGCTTGTGACCTTCTGATGTTGCAGTTGCCTCCAACACAGATGCAAATTTAGGGGATATGTGTACAATCATCACTAATTATGATGCAATTGGTTGCGTTTACAGCCAAGTCACTTAGGAAATCTGATCCCGAAGATGTTAGGAAATTTAACAGTCAATAGGGATTTAATATTGAAAATGAAATTGGAAGAGGGATGACTTTTTTTTTTTGAAAAGTAATCGTTTGACAACTTTTTCTAGTCTCCAGTTCAATTTCCAGGTTTCTTAGGGCCGGCCATCATCCCAGCAAGAGAATTGTATTTTCTAAACTAACCCGAGCCAATCCAAATTGATATTGGGAGAGATCTGCTATAGAACAAATACATGTCATAGATCTATAATTCAAATTAGGTTGATCATTGTATGAACTGCGTAAAGCTACTTATGCTTTTAGTGTATTTGACGCCGGCTCCTGATCCCCAACTAGAAAGAAGCCCAAACTCAGTGCTTTAGCTCGTAGTGGTGTCCTAGGTAGTGTCCTTGTGTAGGGATGATTTTAGAATATAAGGTACGAGCAATTTGGGACTTTACAGATAATGCTCATGGTTTTGTTAGGCATGTCTCAGTTGGAGTTGTGAGAGGGAAGAGAGTCAAAATTTCATGCATAGCTGATCCTACGTGTGAGTTCTTGGTAGAACTCAGACACTATGGTTAAAGAAAATGGCGAGCCTGGATGTGAGGCTTGAGTTTCTTGAGTAATACAAATGGGCTTGTATTCTAATTCAATGGTTGAGTATCTAAGCAGTTGTTTGAACAAAGTATAAGATTAGATGTTTTGCAGTGTTAAAAAATATCATTTAATGGGATTAATAATGGATGTATAATATGGAGGTACAGAAGTCGATACACTTACTAAGAATTTCTTTGCATTTTGATGGGTCAGCATTAACGTCAGTACTGGTATATTTTTGTTGCTATCACTTTCAATGTTCTCTCCACTAGAACTTTGATTGGTACTGTCACTTATACAGTTTAATTCCTGCCAATGATTTAGTAGTTATCTTCAAGTGGACTGCCATAGCTATGAAAGCAGGAAACATCCTCATCATTAATTACTGGTAGCTGTCAAACTTTAAATTACTGGTTCTTTTCATATACAATGATTGTAGCACATATTAACTGTTTTCAAAAATTCTGTCTACATATACAACCTTCAATGTTATGTGTCTGCTAATGTAGGATATATTGTTGCAAATGAATTTGGAAACTGCCCCCTGGGTGGTACAGAATTCCTTCCTAATTTCATGAGAGTTTTGCAGTTTAGGATTTTAGCATGAGATGCGAATGTGAAGAAGGGGAATCTTGTGGGGCTAATGGAAATTTTTTCTGGTCTCGTGAAATTATTAAATTAAACCTGCCTCATGGCTGCTTGAGTTGATACCTTTTTTCTCTGTACTGCTAAATGTACAGAGCCAAGAACATAAAATGTCAAGTATGTTGATATCAGAATCATCAAGGTGTTTTAATAATCTACAAGTTCTAACAATGACTGGAGTTGTTTCTGTGGTGTTTGTCTTTTAATTGTATGTCATCTTGCAGCTAATTTATTAGAAGCTCCAGCTTTATAGATTTGGCTAGCATTTCAATACCTTCTTTTTTTTATAAGTAATTCAATCTTATTAGAAGGCATAGAGGGGTGCAACCCAAGTACAAAGGGAGTATACAAGAGAGACACCCAACTAGGAAGAAAAGAACACAAATCTAGTAACTCTAGGAAATTAGAAAAAAAGCTAGCATTTTACTTCTTACTTCTGTTCCGTATATTGTGTTGTTCTTCACAAGTCTTAGAGCTTTTAACTTGCTATTCGAAGCCATTTTTGTATAGCTTGGTCATTTTCTTTCACAGGAACCTTTGGTTCCCTTGAAATCCATAAAGATGTACTAAAAAGTTTATAGCATCATAGGATGCTGATGGTTGTATTATATTTTCTGCAGTCTTGCCATCAACTGGCATTGGATCACTTTCTGCTAGAGAGGCTGAGGGACGAGCTAATATATCTGCGGGGGAGAAGGTATTAGTATCTTATATGTATCTTTTGTCTTGCCATCTGTGCGTTCTTTCGATAAATGCTACTGTTCTTGCTTTTGCTGTGTGGTATTGTCTGTCAGTAAAATAAGATCACTGTTCCCCCAGACCCCAAATGAAAGAGAATCAATTAATATTGACTGCTTGTAAAGTCGTTCTTACCAATGGTTGGTTGGTTCATTATATGTACTATTCTTTTATTTTCTCTTTCATCTAATGAACCATTCACTTTGTTTTCTATTTCATCTCTGTGTTTGTTCATTAGATGTAAAACTATTGTTATTCGTAGTGTGTAAGTGCTAGTGTTAATCAGTACAAGAGGGTAATTTAGTGTTGTGCTTTTGAATTGAATATTTTTCCCCACTGGATTTCAGGAGGCCCAAAAATTACTCCAACCAGCAGACAAAACTTTAAAGACGATGGCAATTCAATTTGCTAAGTATCAGGTCAACTTTAATTTCTTCTCAATTAACTGTGATAAGGATTCTGATAATAAATTATGCCAACTGACACTCGTCTGTGAAGATATCAGCAAGTGAGCATATTTTATTTGGGCTAATTGTTATTATCATGATATTTCCAGGTCTGTGTTGATGTATTTATTACGACCCAGACATATGTGGACATTGCTTCTATCTCTGTTGTCCCAAGAACAACTGGAGGACAGGTATCAATGAATCTCTGGTCCCTGGTTAGGCTTCATTTGTTCATGCTTATTAGAGGGTGCTTTTTGTTTTTTGTTTGACAAAGTGTTTTGATGTGATATAAAGGTGAAAATAGTTTTGCATGTTTTGTGTTTTGGGTTGTTTGTTAATATTTTGTTTTTGAAAAGAGAAAACAAAAGGGAGAAGGAAAAAGTGATATCAAACAAAGCTAGTTTTTCTTGTGTATTGGCTGTTTCATGATTCAATTTTGAATGTCTTCCACTTTCTTCCAGGTTTACTATTACTACCCATTCTCAGCTCTTTCTGATTCTGCAAAGCTTTACAATGATCTTAGATGGAATGTCACAAGGCCCCAAGGTTTTGAGGCAGTGATGCGTGTGAGATGCAGCCAGGTAGTCTTTTTGATGCACTGACGTTTCTTTTTATGTAAGCTTCTATATTCTTGATATTTGTCCTACTCTAGTGAGTTGATATTGTTTCCGTCATTTATAGGGTATTCAAGTTCAAGAATACCGTGGAAACATTTACAAACACAACCCAACAGATGTTGACCTACCTGGGGTTTGTATATCTACACAAAGTTTGATTTTCATTGTGTTATTATTACATGTCATTCATTTTTATTTTCCACAAAAAGTTTGATGTTACATAATTTACAGATCATGTTGACCTGCATTAATAACACTGAAATTTTGAAGTTTTTGATCATTGTGTAGGAATTTTATTGAAAGATATTCGCGTTTTATCTTTGAACTGTATAGGCTTGATTTATCCTCTAGAGATGATTATGTAACTGGTTTTCTTAATTTGAATTCCAGCATCAGACTAAATTCAAAATCGTTCTCTTCGTTTTGCATTTGGCCTGTTGGTATATTTTCAGTTTTTTTTTATTGTGGGTGCTTCTTGTTTGAGGCAGATTCTGTAGTTTTTTTTACCATGTTTTCTTTAAGCCTAACACATCTTTCTGCTTTGCAGATTGACTGTGACAAAACTATAATGGTAACCTTAAAACACGATGATAAGTTGCAGGATGGCTCAGAATGTGCTTTTCAGGTACAAGTAAATCTCTGAAGTGGTGTTTGTAATGATCCCCATTTTTTTTTTTTTTTTATGAAGGCGTTTGTCTTATCTTTTAATGAGGGAAAGTAAAATGTTGTCGTTAGTAGTTTTACTAATATTAGTGTTATTTATTTATTTATGCATTTGTTTATTTTGTGTAGTGTGCCCTTCTTTACACCACTGTGTATGGCCAAAGAAGAATTCGACTTACGACTTTATCTCTCCCTTGCACCAGTATGCTAAGTAATCTATTCCTCTCGGCTGACTTGGACACTCAATTTGCTTGTTTCTTGAAAGAAGGTATTAGATCCTGTTTGCTGCTATGCATTTTCATTGGTTTTGTAAAAATCCTTTTGATATCCATAGCAACAGATTTATAGAATGTTCTTGCCTACTCTAGGGGTTCTTACATTGCACTGCCTCGTTGCTAGCGTTGTTTTACATCTTAACAGAAGCACTATGATTCATGGTTTCATTATTATCTTTTTGATTTACTAATTTTATACGACAGAATACTATTAACAGTTATTTTAATTTGGCTATTGTAGCGGCACATAAAATTCCATCCTCTCCACAATTGCAAGTCCGGGAACAAGTGACAAATCTTTGTTTCAGTGTTCTGCTTTCTTATCGTAAATTGAATGCTACAGTATCATCGTCTGGAAATCTGATTCTTCCTGAGGCACTCAAGCTGCTGCCTCTATACACCCTTGGTATTTTCCTTTCTGCTAGTATGTTAATTCCAAGTTATAGGAATGTATTAAGTTTAAGCTGCCACATTTTAGTAAAACTGTGTACAACTAACATTTTTGTGCTTTAGAGTGTACGCTATTACCTTTTCTTTGTTACGCGAGATATACTTTTCTGTCCATGGTTGTAGAAATGCCATTCATGAACACAAAGGCTCTCTCTCTCTCTCTCTCATGTCATGGTTTTTATTCTTTTTCCTTCTTTTTTATTCTTTTGCCTTCCTTATTAAATTATTGCTGGTTGAGTCTCATACATTTGAGAAGTGCATGTATATTTATATTTTTTAAATGGTAAGTCCTGATAAATATGGTTGTTATCAAACATGTTGCTTCTGTTGGGAAATTTGGAACCGCAGATAATATTTGATGTCAGTGATATTTTTAGATTTACTATTGTAGATTGGTTTATAAATCTTGTTCTCTTGTTTCTTTTCAGCATTAATGAAAGGTATGGGACTGCGAAATGATGGGAGAATAGATGATCGGTCTATTTGGATCAATTATGTTTCCTACCTTTCTACTCCTTTGGCAATTTCACTGGTGTATCCGAGGATGGTGGCTATCCACAACCTTAGTCCAAAGGTGTGAATATTCCACTTAAAGTTATGTGATAGTTTTTCTAACATGCTTTTAAAACCACCCGGTAACTTTCTCTTAATTGACAGGATGGGGATGAATCACTTGTTCCTCCTATGATTCCGCTTTCCAGTGAGCATGTTAATGACGAGGGAATTTTTCTTCTCGAGAATGGTGAGGACTGTTTGATCTATATTGGGGACTCGGTGGATTCAAGTATCTTGCAACAACTGTTTGGCATCTCCTCACCTAATGAAATTCCTACTCAGGTACTTTTTGTCTGATCCTTTCAGACTATGTAATTTTTGCCTTATACATGGGAACAGCGTGTGTCTGAATCAGAATTGGTATTAAGCAAGGAAACTCAATTATTGTGGCATAATTATCTGCAAAAAAATCTTGAAAGGCTGGATGACTTTGTGCCGCTTTATCTTGAAACGTTGTTTTTCCTTTTTCAATAAATGATGTGGGAATCTGGACCCTAGTGAACAAGCCCTTGACGCATGAAAGGAATGCAAATCTAAAAGTATGTTATATGCTTCGAAATAATTATAAAGGGGTGCATCTAATTTTGGTTTTCACATTAAAGGCAACACAGGAAAGGGCGCTCATAAAATGCGTGGAGGCTCAATTCAATATATTTTATTTCAAACATCTTTTGATATTGCTGTTTGTTGCTTATGGTCCTTAGATCAAGTGGCATTAGCTCCCCAAGCAAACAAGTTTAGAGTGAGGTCTTGGGTGAGTGAATTTTGTTTGCCTATCGAGGAAAAAAAAAAGAACAGAAAAGAAAAGAGGTTCCCTTGGTGTCTGGGGTGATCTTGGTGTTGTGTTGCAAAAAATAAGAGGTGTATCAGTGATGTGCATCTTCAGAATTCTTTTGCTGGCATACATTTCCAGCCGTGCAACTTGGCTTTTTTAACTTATGATTTTGTGCTTTCAGTTTGTGCTGCAGCAATATGACAATCCACTATCGCAGAAACTAAATGATTTGGTAAATGAGATACGGCGCCAAAGATGTTCCTACCTTCGGTATGACTGAAATTGTTTGTTACTTTTTCTTGTTTTTAAGAGAAATCTTTACAGCATCTTTGGCTTATTTAGCTACTTTAATTTATGATGTTTTTATTTAATGCAATTGCTGATAATCTTTGTGATGCTTTTTGCAGCTTAAGATTGTGTAAGAAAGGAGATCCATCAGGTCAGTGCTTGTTGAAAACCATTGAGGCAAACTAGGAAATCTAACTAATTGTACCTGCTAATCAACTACTAAGTCTACTATATATAAAGATAACTCAAAACAGTATTAAATTTTCTACATGTAGCTTACGTTGCCCAATATATAGTCTCATTCAGCAGATTCAGTTAATTTCTTTTATAATTGGTAAAGGAGATTTACTGGTATTTGGATGTCCCATCATGAAAGATGGAGCTGTTTTATGATTTCAGATTGGACCATCATGTGTGTTAGTTTTTAAAGCAGTAGCCAAATTTAATTCATCATAACAGTTGATTAAGACAAGGCCTTGTAAAATTGTAAGGAGAAAGGAACAGTTATTGCATTAGAACAACCCTTTCACGTAACAAAGTTGAACTTTACAGTTTGCTAGACAACATAAATATTTCCCTTGAATGTAAAGGTCGTTAAATAGTATCCTTAGATTAGGTAGAGTTATATTGTAGTTTATTTCAGCTTATATCTCTATAAAATAGAAGAAGAAAAAAAAGTTTTTTCTTTTTCAAGTGACCTCCGCTCTTAACACAGCAATATTGTCATTTTAGTGTTCTTGGAAGTAATTGCATTTTCCCCTTAAATATTTGAGTCCAGAAATCTGTGGAGACTGGAAAATTGTATCAACTAGTAGGGCTAATGTTCCTATATTAGTGTGTTTGTTTACACGCTTCCAGATTGCTATTCATTGCATGCATTCATCCTTCTCAAGCACTAGGGCTCAATGTTTAATTTGAATATGTTGATATTTGTTGCATGGGATTGCATCACCGTTTGTAGTACATGCATATTCCCGTTCTTGGACTGTCGAATGAGACGCAGATGGGGATTATTATCTTAATTTGATCATATGGACAAATTATTGTAGCTTGTTTTGTTGTGATTGAATGCAGTAGAGAAATCTCTCATTGATGAAATTGTTTCATATATTTTTTTGATTATTTTTATTGCTCAAAAGCTTTTTACCATGTCTTGTCCCCAGGAGCATTGTTCTTCTCTTATTTGGTAGAAGATAAAAATCCAAGCGGCCCTTCCTATGCTGATTTTCTAGTCCGTGCCCACCAGGAAATCAAAATGAAAATGTCTTCTTCATAATTTTTATGCTTCTTCAGTATGATATACAAGTTTTGATAGCAAACAGAGCTTGAGCTTTGCTGCAAGAGGTTTGTTAGAATAGGCTATATTCAGTGGACAATGGTGCTAGTAATACAAAGCTTTCAATTTTTTTTCTCGAAGTTCAATGCTTTCGTTAGAACAAGCAACAGACAAGCACGCTAGCCTAGCAATTGAAAAATTTTGGATAATAAGAAGCATTAGAAGCTTATACCCCAGAAATTGTCGGAGACAATGATGCTAGTAAATACAAAGCTTTAATTTAATTTAATTTAAAAAAAATTTGTCTTCTTCGCTCAAAGCTTTAATTTATTTGTGTTTTGATTGTGTTGTCTCTGAGAGGGAGAAGGTGAAAGAGAATGTATGAACGTTTTTGTTTAGGATGATCTAAACCCTAAACCCAATGGCGGCGATCTAAACAAAAATGAGACCACCGGCGACGGATCTACCGAAAGGAGCGAAATCCATGCTGATCCACCTGACGTGGCAGCTCGTGGAGTAACTGCAGCAGCGTGTGGACAGAACCTTCTAGTGGCTCGTGTGTGCGTGTGGAAGCTTGGATGCTCCAGATCACTTCGGATCTGTACTTGGCGGCGTCTGATCTGTTGTCAGGGAAGGAGCGTGTAGCTTCGGCAGGGGCAGTGGAGGCGCGTGTACAAATCAGCAGTTTTTGCTGGTGGCGCGTGGATGCGCATGCAATGCCAAAATCAGCTAAAATTGTACAGATCCACCGATCTGGGGCCGAGAGACCAATTTTGGTGGTTATTTGGCCGAGAGGAGTCACGGTGGCAGCACGTGGTGGTGCGTGCAGGCACTGGTAGCGGCGTGTGGAAGGCGGATGGCGGTGGATCTTCCTCAGATCTGTAGATCTGTACCTCGCGAGCATGAATCATCTGGGATAAAATTTCCCAGATGAGGCTGCGTTAAAGGCGTGGAAGAGATTTTCAGTCACGGAGCACTTGGCAGTACGTTGACGACTGGAAAAGAGAGGTCCCCAAAGAGAACACCAAAAAACGTCAATGACATTTATTGGAGGCCACAAAAAAATTGATTCTAATACCATGTTAAATATATTGTTGAATATATTGGAGAGCGGAAGGAGGAGAAAGAAGAGATAGCAAAAACATATAATAGACTACATTGTAATAAGTATGATATAATATATGATTACATCACTCTCTCTTTAGCCTTTTTCCATTTCGATTCTTAATAAGGACAAAATATTCGGTGTGGTTGACTTTCACTTTCTAATTAGATTATGTGCCACCGAGTGATATCATTTCTTGCTCCATCTCTCCAAATAATGTTGGTTCAGATGCTATTTTAATAATATTGCTTACATGCGTGTCATTTGAATTATAGACTTATTGTCCAATGTTTGAATTCACTTTAAACACTACTTCGTCTCAAAATTGTCTTTGTGCTCGAAAAATTTCATGTTAAATAAATCGGAGTTGGAAAAGACGTTGAAAAGATGGTGTGGCTCCATGATGATGACATGAGTGACATCATCATGGCGTCATTGGGCAGGGCCCAGCTGACGCCCTCTCCTACTTTTAAAGCAGCAGCCCCGGTCAACATGGGGACCTCCCCCTTTTCCTCACAAAACCCAAAACATGATTATTGATTTTTAATCATTTTATGGCGAAAGTGATTTAGTTCAATTTATCCCCCAAGAAATAATACTCCAATGGATAGAATACATGTCCACTGATATCTCCATTATCAGATATAAATTACAGAAAGCATTTTACAACCCGTACTTACTGTCAAGATCTTAAAGAACTTCATCATCAGGCATCCATGAAAGGGTAGTTTCAGCACTGTCAAGTCCTACATCCAAAAGAAAGTAATTGTAGATTATTAAGAGTGTTAAACTCCCAAATCAGCAAACAGGTAGTACCATAATAGTGCTATAAGATTTTTAAGAAAAAATGGAACTTACCACGTGAAACGTAAGTTGGCAGGCTGACATAAGGAGGACAAGAGCTTTTTGAAGAGATCATGTCATTGTGAATGCCAGATCCAACTGCACAGTCCCGTGGCTGTAATAACATCAAGTTTTAAGAATGTATGAAATCTTCTAAACAAATATGAAAGTTTGAAACAAAAATTCTTTTTGACAGCAAGGATGTCCTGTTAACAGAGAGAGATATTTGAACCATGCTAGACCTGAACTCTCTTGAAGCACCCATTGAGATAATACCGATCATCTAGTCTGTTGGTTTTTTAGTATGTCAAAAGTGGAATTAATTTGAGCAAGGTAAGGTAGATTTGGTCACAAAATTCCAATCAATCACATGCATAACCAGGAATATCAAAGATGATATAAATCAAGATGGTGGGCCATGACTATTTGAACTGAACCACATTAATTCTTCCTTGATCTAATTCAGTTCAACACAGGATCTAACTTTAGTATCATTTAAGAAGCTAACCTTGAAATCCTTATAGAAGCATAAATGAAGTTCCTGTACAGAGCCTTTTGAGCACACCAGTAATGGAGTTGCGTGGAAAGCATTCTCAATGGCAGAAACAATGCCTCCAAGAGGGTACTTTTCGGTATTGGAAGGAAGGTATCCAGCTTCATTCAGAACTTGCTGTGTAAGAAATACAACTAATGAATGGACTTAATTTATACAAATGGAGAACTTAAGCAGAGCAATTTCCACATACAATTGTCATAGAATTAAAAAGAAAAAATGGAGAAATTATTGGTTAGTAATTTAACAGTGAAGAGAGCCACAACATATTGGCAACATCATGGTGATCACGTCTTCAGTTGAGCCAAGACCTAGAATCAGGTGCCCATCAAGACACTTCGAAAATTAAAACTCTAATATAAGTAAAAAAATATAAATATAAATATAAAAAACATAAGGATTTGACCAAATCAGTGCTTGCATTATACCTCTTAACTCATAACAAAACCAGGAAAGTATCTTTGATTTAGTTGAGGATTGATGCAATCCACACTTTTCTACAGGCTGTTTAGGAAGGGCGAAAAAACAAAAAAGGCAACACTAAACTATATTTTTGCTTTTCCTAATATTATTTATTCTATGTGGACCGAGAAAAAAGGGGGCTCAGCAAGAAGAGGATTGTAAAATGAGAAACGCAGACAAAATACCACATCTCAAAGCCCACCTACTTCGCAATTTAGACAAAAAGAAACCTTATCTATGCCATTGTACCTAAATTTAACATGAAACATCAATAAGTTGAGTATACATAGGCCTTAAGCAATGATGAAAAGACCATTTTTTTACCCCACAAGGTGCCCCTTCTTTTTTAGGGTAAGGAGAAATCCTGGTACTTCAGCGCCATACCAGGATCTATGGGGCTGAAGTAATCCATGCCATACTCCCAAGAGAATCTTGAACAACCTTCTAATTCTATTGACAGATTAGCTCATTATATAGACGATTAAGGAACCGGCACCTATGACCATACAAGAGACTGCCTTGCTACTCTAACACATAAAGGGCTTGTTTGCCAATGGACCCAAAAAAAGCCCCATACTATTCATCTCAAATTCAACTCCAACATTTTTACTTTTTACATCACATCAATCACATTTTACTACTATTCAAATAAATAAAATAAAATAAAAAATCACAACAAAACAAAAATTTTTCACTTTTCCATATCAAATATTCTTACTTTTTTCACACATCAATCAAATCTTTTTACAGTTCTAGGTCACTTTCTTTTTTCAAGCCAATGGCAAACAGCCCCAAAGGTCTTAATTCAGGTGCTAAAAGACTGAAATGCAACAAGCAGGAGCCTTGTAAATACTTTGACACACCAGAGCACCCAAAATGGCATCTAAATAAGAAATCAAATCTGAAAATTACTGGATAACATAAGTACGAAAGGAAAAAAGATAGCAGATACTATAGAGGAAATCATGAATGAGGTAAAGTTTACATGCTTCAACCCTTGTCACTTCTATGTGAGTCATGAAATAGACAGTCCAAGTCTTTCATGAGCTTTGGCCACTCTTTGCACACTTTGTTCAGTTCTACATTGGTTAACAAGTTGTTAACAAATAATAAGCTAAAGGCTATGGGTTGCTGCATAATTTGGTAGTTGATGGTGGATGCCACAATTTTATTTTTTTTAAAACCTTTGTTCAAAGGCAGCAGACTACATGAATTGCCAGTTACAGAACATCAAAATCTTCCATGATTAGATCAAGATATCAAAGTGACCATTAATAGAAGATGCCTACTTGAATTCTCCATGAAGATATAAATGGCACTTTTGGTTTAATGTTTCCATGGTCTGAACAAGATATCCAATACTTTAGTGAGTTGCCTCTACTAGGTGCAGACCAAGGCAGAAAAGATATGGCTGACTGTGAAGGGTCAGGACAGGAGTCTTGGCTGTGCATCTTGTAGGCCAAGCAGCAGCCAGTGGCTTGGCCCAGACAGGGTGGTTACAGACCATTACTTGCTACCAGACATGGAATGTCGAGCAGCTTGGCCTATTTGCAAAACAGCAGGCAGTCTTGGGCAAAGCAGTTTCCTTGGTTAGATCCAGAGATCCACGAACAGTTGTGTGCATGTGGCAGTCAATGTACAGGAAGAAAACTGTGCCATGTTACAGACTGGCATCCAGAAATTGGTTTATTGGCATACCACACAATATAGTAATATAGCGCAATCCTTTCAGATGATAATATGAGTAACTTGGCTAAAACACAGGGAACATTCATTCTCACTAACACAAGTTCCTTGTCCACTGTGTATTTCTTAGAGATAGTAGTCATCTCTCATTTTTAGAGGAGAAGCTTCACTTCTAATGTTCAGAACATCTCCAGTTAATGAAGTTGATGTTACTACTACTTATGTCACCACAGCTTGAACCTACTATGCAAAGTAGCCTATTCAACCCCCACAACCTTCCAAGTCACATAACTTTCTAGTGTTTCACATATCTCAAGGCCAGATGTAGCTTGTGTTAACAAATACTTTTATTGATAACTCTTGTGTCAATAAATATAAATGTTAACCGATTGAATTTGATTCCAATAGAGAGTAATCAATCAGTGCATATAACAGCTTTCAGGTGCATAGTTTCCACAAGATGCGTAAAATGTAATTAAGCAATTTTGATACTCAGCAAATGATTTTCTATCAAAATTTAATTCTTTCGTGAGAATGGATTAGTTTAAAAAGCATGGGGGGTTGATGTAAAACAGAAAACTTACTGTGACATTATATTTGAAATAGACATTGAGGACTGTTAAAAAATAACTGTATTCATCTCGGATTACTGGAAAGGAACACGTCCCATGTTTCTCTGGAAATAAAATGCAAAAGAGAATGAGAAGACGTCATCAAGATATTGAACCAAAATAATTGATTTGTTTCACAAAGAGATAAACCGTCACACTTGCAATTTAGGTAGCTTAACATAAGGAGCACATAGGCCAAATTTGGATATAATTATCAATGGTGAACACATAATATGAAACTTCATACACATGCAAAGGCCACTGCCAATACTCAAATGATCTTAATCAAGCCAATCTCTTTTGACCAACACTATTCCGAACGAAATATCGAATTTTTTCTTTTGTCATTTTTTGGCTTATCTTATCATTAAAACAACTTGAAAACAATTGTAAAAGTTAATGACTGGTAAAGTTACCTAGGAACAAAGAAAAAGAAATGGTTGTCATTATAAAGCAAATAAACATAACACAAACAACACATCATTACTAAAGATTAACAAGAAAACAACTTCCTTTTTTCCAACATCTCAGCTGTCATTTCTTGTAGTGAGGGATTTACTTAAAAAACTTTTATTTGCCTGTCTTAACAGCCAAAGAAAACCAAAAGGGCTTGAAAAAGGAGAATTTTAAACGTAAAAGTTTCAGAATCTAAAAATTTCAACAATTTCCTAGGACTAACAGAAAAGTAGGATTCATAACACTCTTCAGTGTTCATGAACAACCATTGCACATGTGCAACTTGTATAGAGCACAACTTCTACATCCTTTTAGAGATAACTCCCCCTTCTATAAAAATCCAAGAGAGGAAATACAATAAACTTTACAATTCAATTAAATCATGTAATTGAGCAGAGGTTGTAGATCATTACCCCACTGGCATTGTACATCACCCAGTTCAGTCATCGTAGCACATAAAAAAGAAGAATTGTTAGTCAGTGTCATGGTAAGGTAAGATTTGCAAAGAACCAATTCAAACATATTATGAGCACCTCATGCGCCCAAAATGATCCTTTTCCACCATGGCAGTTTGATGATGAACCACAACTTAATGACGGCCAATACTTCTCCAGACCATCAAGCAATGTTGAGATCTACAAATTAAATGTATTTGTACAACTTATGGTTTGAAAAACAAAATATAAATTAGAAGCAACTGGTTACGATAGTATAAATTTACTACAAATCCTGAAAGTTAGAATACACGAGCCAAGGTTGGTGAGTACATTGACGCAGATAAATAAAAGGGGGAAAGGACAACCGGTAGGAGCACTAAGAGTTTTGAAAGCACACTAGCATCGGGTACAAAATGCATAATCCCTTTTAATCAATAGTTTATCTTTTGAGGAATGCTAGGCTTACAAACAAGATTTTACAAACAAACTTTTATAATATAATGTGGCACAACATGATTGGAAATGAGATAAATTCAACTTTTGAGAAATCCAATCATATTGTGTCACATCATGTTGTAAAAGTTTTTTTGTAAAATTTGTTTGTAAACCTAGCATTTTTCTTATCTTTTATACAAATAAGATACTACATTTAAGCATTGACTTCAACAAAAGGTGAACATTTTCCTTATTGAAATATAAATTATTTGTTTAACTTACCTAATCAATTTCTACTTGCTTTTAGTTTGGTAAGGGCATTTTAGCCATTCATTATATGCCTTGAGGATTTCCCACATTTATATACAGTACTATCTTCCACACCTGCAGCAATTCCAAAAAAAAAGTTTTAACTGCTGAACTAAGAGTGCATGTCAAAAAGTACACACTTACTAGGGGAAAAAGAGAACCAGTACGAGGGTAGCTGAGTATAATTGGTACTTTAATTCTTAAACCATGATTTCACTATACTTTAGACCAAATTTGTGAAACTTAACTAGTTTAAGTTGTAACGGACGAGCTCGCACAAGGTTTTTCCTTGGCGAGCCGAGCTCGCTTTTGATACTCATCACGAGCTCGTAACGAGTGGAAATGAGCTGAACTCACACAAGCATTACTCGCCCGAGCTCGGCTCGTTTACAAGCCTAGCTGCTGATAAGGACACCTTTGTTGCATCTTATCTTGGCATATCTTTTTTTAATATGTAATTGAAATATCATTAAAAGTGTAAAGCGTCTCAGGTACACTTATTTGATCCACCATAAAGCTCCGAGTGAGCTGCAACAACAGCATCATTTGGGCACGCAATCCAAAGGCATCATGTAAGGTCATATCCCCACACCACAGATCATGTCAGAATCAAACATTGAAGTCCTCTCCTACCTCAAATCTGGTATGACTTGAAAACTTTCCCCAACTCCTAATATTCTTCCATAACCCCACCCCATATGTGTTGAAGATGGAGACTATTCTCTCCTTGATTTTATAATGACTTTATTTACTCTTTTAATCTGAGTGTAATCTCCTAAAATTCGCTTCTCATATTAAGCTTTGTATTCTCTCCTATTTAAACCTATGCAACCGTATGAAATAACATCATCGAATAGATTATTTTCTCTTAATCCCTTTTGTTCTTCTTTTCTACTTAATATCATAGCCAAAGATCATGAGTTTGAACCCTAACTCCACAATTCACCTCCTATTTCAATTAAATATCACATGTGTTGGGTTTCACCTATTAAGGGAAAGTTTGAGCACACACGTGTGGGAAAGTGTTATAATATAAATTAAATATTAAATTCATCACTTCCTATCAAATTAAACTTTTGGGATAACTGGTAATTAATAGCCTAAAGCTTCTATTTTTGAGATCACCTATTGATGGATGTCAATAGATATTACTAGTCCTTTTATTTTGGGATTTATGAATGTTTTACACTTGTATTATGTATTCCAAAGGGTCATCCAGTACACAACCCAGGTACTTTTGATGTCCACTTCTTTTTTCTTTAATAGTTCTTACTTATCAAACTAATGATGATAAAAGCATTTGATAAGTAAATCCCCAATCAAGCCATATCCACCACAAGCACCTAGTGCCTTGGAGTATCCATTTAAGATATAACTACGTGCATTGGCGAAAAAATGGACATTGTCAACTAGTTGTATTGCACTAATTAGTCAGCCAATTCATCAGCAACAAGAACGTATTGCCCATTTTGACCATACACACCTACCTAATAACATTCTTCTGCGCGGAGCTACCTAAAGGTCTTCAGTAAGCCCCAAGCATATTCTTGTTGAATAACACACAAAGGAGTTGGGAATCAAAGAAACAAAAAATATACCTCCTTTTCATCAAAATTGGATCGGGTGCAACAGGCAGGCCAGGTCCCATCATTATAGTCAGGCCACAGTCCATCTGTTGCACAAGTATATGAAAGAGTTCAGTTTATTTCTCACAGTATCCTTAAGAGATTTGTGTACACAAGCTAAAGTTACAACTGAAAATTAGTTTGAAAAGGCATAAATAACGGGCTTAACTCACCTGGTAAATAAAGGACAAAGAAAAGGTTGTAACACTTCCTATACTCATGAAATTTGTCCCAAAAAAAGGGGTCCAAAAACACACTCATAATAGACCGCATTTTCCAAAACATAAAACAGGTTTTGAAAACAGGTTTTGAAAACAGTATTTTATGCAGACTATGCAACCTTTGAACTTCAATATAAAGAGATTACTGATTATAACTCATACTCACGGATTGTAAATTCAGTTGGAGCATTCAAGCTGAAAAGAAATACAAATTAAATACATTAGTATTCATTCCAAGTTTGACATGTAAGTTGCAATAAATAAGGAAAAAATTCACATGCCACAAGAAACAATATAAATATCAGAGGAAACATGCAAAAGCACCAAAATCATCGGGGGAAGCGAAGTGTGGCACAAACTAGGATGAAACCATCTTAAAATGTCAATATATAACTTCCCCTATTTTAGTTTCCGTCCCATTTGTTTTGGCAGATAAAAATAGACTCCACTGCAGTCTCAAGACCATAAAAAGTGATGGTAAACAAGAACCCAAAGAGCTAGATTGTAAACCCATATAATGTTTCATATTAGGATCCGTATTCATACGAATAAAATATTTCTATACAGGATATTTTAATAAAACAGAAAATAAAGCATGTAATATAGAGAGATCTACTACACAGAAAGTGAGGAACTTCATTGAGGAACAATCATATCTTCTCATTCCTTCGACATAAGGTAGGCATTAAACCAAAAACAAAACAGCCTTACGAACTCCTACCACCCTTTTGCAAACATGCCTTTATCCTATATTTCTTAGGTTATCTCACAACTAAACAATGGAGCTGCCAGACAATCCACTTCAAAATTTACTACAATTAGATCAAAACACTAGACAATAACATCTAAAGGCAACAAAATACCAACAAAGAACGGCACCCGCCAAAATTTATATTGTGAGCTCTCAATTTTTCCACTTTTAACTGACTTTTAGACCCCAAACGAAAAGTAGAGACAAAGAAAAAAAAAAGGTACCAAAAAATGCTAAGAAAAATAACAGAAACAATTGGGTATAAACCAAATGATGGTAATCAAAGAAAACAATAAGTTAGATCACATGTGATTAATTTGACCAAGTGGGTGATGATAAAATTTGACACCAACCCAGATAATTTAGTGCTTCTAATTTTTCAAAACAATCAAAGAAAAGAGAAGAGAGTTAAAGTTACCCGCGGCAGCAGGCATTGGAGGAACAGCAATGGCGGGTTCGGCGACAGAATGTGCCGGGCCATTGCAACGCCAACGCGAAGTAATCGAACTCTCTCTGCCCATTCATAACCATAGGCATCGCGTTCGAACCCATTACACCAACAATCATTACAGCCAGCTGGATCGAGAGATGGAGGAGAAGCGTTTGAGCAGAGAGAGACAACGCCATTATGCCCACACCCACAGTCCTCCGATTTCAGTTACTTCCTGTTCTGGGTTTCCTGATGATGAGTTCTTTTATTCTTTAGTATCTTTAGATTCTGTACTAACAACACTTAAATGCCCAATGACTGTTCTCAACTTTTAAATTTTTTAATTATTATTTTAAAATTAAATGATGTTATTTGTCATTCTCTTTTCATTCTTCTATACAAATTTTTTTTTACGAAGAAATATGAAATTTGTCTTTATGTTTGGCTTAATTTACAAATCACTCCATGTGATTTAAAAAATAATTTATAGGTCCTTAGGATAGGCCAAAATAACATTTTACTCCCTAAGCTCATTTTCTGTTAAATGACTTAATGAAAACCGTTATATTGCCACATCACACCCAATAAAAATAAGACACGTTTTATTTTTTATTTATGCTTTTAAAAAATGACAAATAAGCTTTTCTACATCATTTTGAGACTCCAGCACATACACTATGTCAAATTAAATAAACTTAATCCCTATATCCCCACCTTGCGTCTTCATCCTTATATCCCATAGTGCGTCAATAATCTTCCTCATCGATTCACTTTCCCGAGTTGAAATCGCGCGCCAGAGAACTGCCAGAAACATCACGACAGTAAGCTGCCTCACTTTCGAGTGAAAATAAAAAATGGTTAAATACCAAATACCCTCTAGGGTTTGGTAACTTTATTTTTACCTCCCTGTGGTTTCATTTTTATAACAGGACTCCCCTGAAGTTTTGATAAAGGACCAAGTTAGTCCATCTGCTAGTTAACCGTTATGATTGACACGTGGACCAATTAAATGTTGACACGTGGCACATATTTAATTTTTTTTTAAAAATAAAATATGTGCCACGTGTCAACATCTGATTGGTCCACGTGTCAGTTCTAACGGTCAACTAACGAATTGACTAACTTGGTCCTTTATCAAAACCCTAGGGGGTCCTGTGATAAAAATGAAACCCCAGTGGGTAAAAATAAAGTTACCAAACCCTAAGAAAGTATTTGGTATTTAACCCAATAAAAAACCTCAAAAGCAAGGTGGCTTACCATCGTGACATTTCCGGCGATTTCAGTCATACTACGAAACCCAATAGCTCATCTAGAGATGGATGCAAGAATCGTTGGGGAAGATGAAGACGACGGCAGCACATGGGATATTGAGGGATTATGTTTATTTAATTTGGCCTGGAATATGTGTTGGAACCTTAAAATGACATGGAAAAGCTTATTTGTCATTTTTTAAAAGCATAAATAAAAAATAACACGCGTCTTATTTTTATTGGGTGTCACGTGGCAATGTAACGGTTTCCGTTAAGTCACCGTTAAGTCATTTAACGGAAAATAAGTTCAAAAAATAAAATGTTATTTTGGCCTACCCTAGGGACCTATAAATTATTTTTTAATCCATATAGAGTAATTTGTAAATTAAGCAAATCACAGAGACCAATTTTACATTTATCTCATTTTTTTAAAATGAATGATTAGATTTGTAATAAGATTCACACGTCTACCATGTGAGCCTTACAATTCCAATATCTAATTCTTTTTTTTAATAAAAAAATTATAAGAAATGATTGGTATCAATAATTTGTCATTATTTTATTCATCTCATCTTACAAATCAACCATAGATTTGTGGACTTATATGAATCTCACATAAGTTAAGAGCGAACCTTACAAATCTAATGATTTATCTATTAATTTTGAAAGAAAATATGATAAAAACATTAGCAAATTATTAATACCAATCATTTCTCTTCCCCCAATGCATCAATTAGGGGACGAAATAGAAGAATCAGAAGAAAACACAAGAAACTACGAAGACAAAATGGAATGAATCACCTGCTAAGATGATTTAAGGGTCCATTTGGTATTGTGGTTTCAATAAATACGATTTTAAAAATTGCGTTTTTTAAAATCGCAATGACGTTTGGTAAAACATGACAAATGTTTTATTTTTTGCGATATATTTTAAAAATACAAATTATTCTTGCAAAATCGCAATCTTAAACGCATCATAAAGTCAATTGGGATGCTGCAATTGCCAAAATCAATAAGAATATGGGGATGAGGGCAATAGTTATAGATAGTAAAGAGAAGTGTTGGCATCAATGTACTCTACAAAGCCATACGCATCTGACCTTAGGGGCCGGACTATCATTTTTACTTTAAGTGGCAAATTTTTAAAACAAAAACAAATTTTGGGGGGCACAAATTAATTTTTAAGAGTATATTTTATAAAAAATATATATAATTTTGTAAATAATTTATTTTTTTTGGGATCACCTTATGGCTTGGGAGCTCCGGTTCTGCCCCTGTCGGACCTATCAGTAGTAGCGGAGGTGTTCGCCACTTGGAAGGTTGTGAAATTTTAGAGGGGTTTCAAAATATTTGGTTTGAGGGAGATAAGATAGGAAATCCGAAATAGATAATGCTATGCGAAGAGAAAGAGAGTTGTTGGAATCAGTATTGGACATTTGATAAAGAGATGCAAAAAAATGTATGAACAATTTTCAGTAGTGCATACAAAAAGAGAAGCCAATGAAGTAGGCCACATATTAACAAAGGTGGCTATCCATTAAATCTTTAAAACAAATTTGGATGGAAAACTTTCTTTAAATCATTTATGATATTGTAATTGACCCCAAAAAAAAAAATAAAAAACAAAAAAGCCCGCGTTCAAGCATATAAGCACAATTATCCTCAATTATTCCCTATTCGCATATACGAATACGGATAGTAAACCGCACGCACGTGTCCATATATATATATATTCACTAAAATGATGTTGTTTGGGTGTTTAATACCTAAATAATGTCATTTTGGATTTGAATAAATTAATTGAGTAGAGCTGTTTCAAAAAAAAAAAAAAAAAAAAAAATCTAAGAATTCAACTCAGGTTAACCCGAAATCGGTTATTCGGGTCGGTTATAACCCGAAACACAAGGTTTGGCCCGTACCGAGTAGTCCGAGTTCAGGTCCAAAAAGGTTTTACAGAGAAATTCATCAGGGTTTCATACTAATTTCCTCTCTTCCCACGCCGCACCACCTCCCTCTCTCTCTCTCTGTGTCTTAAACCCTCTGGAATATCTTGAGGGCGAGCAGAGAAAAAGAAGGTATGAAATTTCAAAGAGCTTTGATTGTTTCTCAAATTTCTTTGTTTGTTTGAAAATTCAGTTTTTTTTTTTTTGGTTTGTTCTTTCTTCCTTCTGTTATCTCCCTATTTGCTCGTAGAGTGGGAAGTAAATGGGAGATGCCAGGAACGACGTCGCAGGGGAGCGGAAGGCCCAGAAGCTTCCGATCGAAGGCAAGCGGAACATCCTCATCACCAGCGCCTTGCCTTACGTCAACAACGTCCCACATCTCGGCAACATCATCGGCTGTAACTCTCTCTCTCTCTCTGCATGTTTTGATCTTCTTGTCCTTTGTTTGGCTCCCGAGAGTCCGCGGGAAACGATAAGGAAACAAAGATTTTCATGCGTATCTGTTTTCTGATATCTGTGTGTGTGTGTTTTTTTTTTTGGGAAGGTGTGCTGAGTGCTGATGTGTTTGCTCGGTACTGCCGGCTTCGGGGCTACAATGCGATATACATGTGTGGAACAGATGAGTACGGAACGGCCACAGAAACCAAGGCCATGGAAGAGAATTGCACGCCTAAAGAGATTTGCGACAAGTAGCATTTTCCACCCAAGTTTATTTTTTGATTCAACTTTTCAGTCTATATATGTATTTTATTTTTTATTTCTATGTATGACGTTGAATTGCAATTTGTATACTGATTCTATTTTAGGCTCAGTTAGTTTGTTATGAGGTAAAACTTTTAATTTTTTTTAATAAGTAATTGGCTTCAAGGAGAAGGAAATGGGAGATTCAAATTAGTGCACAGTTCAGAGTTACCCCTTAGGCTCAGTTGATTTTTTTTTTTTTTGGGGGGAAAATTAATGATTTTTTTGTTGTTTAGGCTACTACCTGGAAAATATTTTCTCCTGAAAACGTTTTTCTTTGTTTAGTTAGCACCTAAAAAATTTTCTGCTGGTGGTGCCTCCTGTGGTGGTTGGTGCCTACTGAAGAGGGAGTGGTGTCTGTGGTGTTGTGATGGCCCGATGGGTGGCTCTGGTGGAGGTTGATGCTGACAGAAGGGGGTCGGGTGTGGTGTGTGCCTTGATGTGGGTGTCCCCTGTGAGGGGAGATTGAAGAAAGGAGGTGTGGACAAAAATGTTTTATATCTTAAAAAATGTAAACCATTTTATGGAAATGGAAAACAAGGAGATGTGTTATAGTTGATCAAGTTTTCCCAGCACAACCAAACACCAAAGAATACTGAAAATGTTTTACGTCAAAATATATGGAGCATTATTATTACCCATCATTTTGTAAACTATTCTCTCTTTTTTAAAGTTTTTTTTTTTTTCTTCTTGTTTCAAAGCGTATTTAGACGCTTAGAAAATAATCTATTCCACAAGATAGACCTTAATCCATCTAATTTGTTTTGCATTTATAGATACCATGCGATTCATAAGGAAGTCTATGATTGGTTCAATATAAGTTTTGATAACTTTGGACGTACGTCAACCCCACAGCAGACTGAAGTTTGCCAAGCAATTTTTAAGAAACTGTTGGAGAATAATTGGCTTACTGAGAACACAATGCAGCAAGTATGTGTTATTTCTTGTTTATACTTGGTGTATCCTGTACTTTGTTGACTTCTATATTCTAGTTTAGTTGTCTGGTTATTGGTTCTGGACCTATGGTGTCTTCTATTTGTTTTTTAGTTCTTATTGTGGTCAAATTATAAGCTTTAATGGTGATAAATGCATTTTACCTCTTCTTACTAACATCCAATTACTACCATATTCAGCTTTACTGTGATACATGCAAAAGGTTCTTAGCTGACCGGCTTGTGGAGGGTATTTGCCCAAATGAGGGGTGTGATTACAAGTCTGCACGAGGTGATCAATGTGAAAAGTGCAGTAGGCTTTTGAATCCAACAGAATTGAAAGATCCTAGGTGCAAGGTACATTGCTTACTTCTAATATTTAGGTTTCTATTTTGTTTATCCAATTCTAAATTAGGAATTTAATTGGATAAAATATTATCCATATCTACACTCAGGTTGTTTTTGGCTCCAAAGTAAGATTATCCCTAGCAATGTTGTTAAAAGCGTGCCCAGGCATGCTTAATGTGCAAAGCGCAAAGTACAAGAGAAAAAAACACTTCTTACCCCTAAAGTGAAACACACGACTAAAGCACGAAAAGTGTGCTTTTTTGTGAAGTGCTAGTTACTAGAAAGCATGCTTTTTGATAAATATATTTTTTAAGTAAAAAATGTGTGATTCAATTTGAAAAGAGGATTGGATCTAAAGCCAAATGTAATACACCGTTGAAAAATTATACCGACTATTTTCTGATATTTATGTTATATCAGAAAATAAATATCTTTATATTAAACCGAAAATGTCACACAAATCAAATTGGGTTTTAGGGCACTATTCCTAACAATTGAGTCACTTGGACCTCGCTCTTGTTGAGATCATGTTTCAGAGTATATAAATTCATCTCCGTCCTCAAGCAAGTTACTGTCATTAGGTAGATATATGGAACTGCGGGGATATTTTGATATTCTATGTTACACTTTGTCTAGCCGATATATAAACTTTATCTGCAAACAGGTCTGTCAGAAAACACCACGCATTCGTGATACAAATCACTTGTTTCTTGAACTACCTTTGCTGAAGGACAAATTGGAGGAATACATCAACAAAATGTCTGTGGCTGGATCTTGGAGCCAGAATGCTATTCATGCAACATATGCATGGCTTAAAGAAGGGCTGAAATCACGATGTATTACCAGGGACCTGAAGTGGGGAGTTCCAGTTCCACATGAGAATTTTAGTGACAAGGTTATTAGTTATTGATAGAAAAAACATGCTGAACTTATGCTGCACTCTTCAAATTTTATTTTTTTTCTTTTAAATATATTTTAGCAATTTTTTTTTTTTTTTGTGTGTGCGTGTGTGGTGGATAGGTTTTCTATGTCTGGTTTGATGCCCCTATAGGATATGTCTCCATCACTTCTTGCTACACACCTGAGTGGGAGAAATGGTGGAAGAATCCTGAAAATGTGGAGCTGTATCAGTTTATGGGCAAGGATAATGTGCCGTTCCACACTGTAAGTGTTATAAATTTCAAAATTTTGTGATAATTTAAAGAAAGAGGGCAAAATACTAACATTTGTTAGTTTTTTTTGTTGAATTTGTGTATGTCAATGTTCATTCCTCAGCTGAGAAACTGAAGTTTAATTATTCTTTAAAGAAATCACCATATGGGTGAAAACCTGTGTTATTATTGTCTGTGTTTTCAGCTTTTGTCTTGCTACTTGTAACAATGTTTTTTTTTTCTTGCTTTAAATTTTAGGCCCAATAATTCCCTAATATAGATAGTCGATGTATCTTGTAAATAACAGACAATTATTGCATTTTATAACTTTAAAACGTTACACGTATTCCATTGCACTCTGTAGATAATGTGCAAGAATTATTGATGCTTATAATTTTAGAACCTTGCAATGATCAATAAGTTGGTAGCAAGTTGTTGTAGGATATAGGTAGGTGTAGATCGTGTACTTACTCTTATAGGGATTGATATCTTGTGTCATCGTGCTAGACCTGGTTGAGTTGTTTTCTATTAGAACCACATGACCATTTTGCTATGATGAAATCCTTTAGACTTGCCAATTATTGATCCCTAGTGACTTGCTTTGGATAGAATGACCTTGGAATCTAAATTGTAATGAATTGAGACTTCCATTGATCTAAATCAAATCTACAGAAATGAGACTTCCTGATGTTATAAAGTCTAAAATAAAATCGATTTTTTTTAATCATTTTCAAACTGTTGGTGCAAGTTTAATAGCATGGATTACAAAGCACCAGGAGAGTTCAATTATTTCGCCTAATTAGCCTAATAGGTACTGCATACCAGACTATCATGAAATTTTTGGCTTCAAAAGTAAACCTTGAACTGTGCATAGTGTAGCAGCTTATACCTCTCCCCCCTTCCTCTACACCCCTAAAACAAGAAAGAGGGGAGATGGTTGTAGTGGTGGATACTTTGAGCCTAGTAAACCTGTGTATGTCCTTCCTTGCCCATGGTTGTCATGGAAATATACAGTTTGGCGTGGCTGTGGGGTTCTCTTTACTTGTATTTTTTATTGCAACTTTATTCTTGTTCAGGTGATGTTTCCATCTACGCTTCTTGGAACTGGTGAAAACTGGACTTTAATGAAGACCATCAGTGTCACTGAATACTTGAACTATGAAGCAGGTTGGCCAACCATCTGGTAGTGGTTTAAACGATATGCTACAGTGGCCAAATTATCAAGCATTTAGATATGGATGATTGATGAATAAACTTCCCTTTTTATGTAGCAATGATGATGCTTCTCATTTGAACATCTTGAACTCGATGAATATTCATTTTTATGGTATTTACAGGAAAGTTTTCTAAGAGTAAAGGTATTGGAGTTTTTGGCAATGATGCAAAAGATACAAACATTCCTGTGGAAGTATGGAGATATTACTTGCTAAATAATAGGCCTGAGGTAATTCTTGTTATACAACATATATTTTGACTTCGTTTTTAAATATAACTCTGGACTCTACTAATTTGCTTTCTGGATTTATGACTGGGTTTGTGTAAACTAGGTATCGGACACATTATTTACGTGGACTGATTTGCAAGCAAAATTAAACAGCGAGTTGCTAAGTAACTTGGGCAACTTTATAAATCGAGTTTTGAGTTTCATTGCTAAACCTCCAGGTTGATCAACTGCTTACCTTTAATTTCTCAAAGTTCTGTTAGTTCAGTTAGTTTTTTTTTATTTATTTTTTTATTAAAACAAAAAAAAATTGATTCCCCTGATTGTGTGGGATATACTTATATAACACTTCTGGGTTGCTGTATACTACAGAACACTATTTTAAAAATGGGTATGTTTAACTCAACTGTCTCACTGAATGAGAACAATATGTACATAATGCATATTGCAAATATCTAGAAGGGTTTTATTTTCTATTTTAAAGCATTAACAACAGTGCCAATCACCCATTTTATATCACACCAAGACCTTTGATGTTTGTAAAATTCTGAATTACATTTGCTATTTTTTTCTTTTTTTTTTTGGATAAGTTACTCAAGGGTCTTACTGGTAGAAAGGGAAATTGCAAGCGATTATCTGAGTTTCTGTTTACAGGTCAAGGATATGGTTCCATTATTCCTGAGCCTTCAGATGCTGACCCAGATCCGTTGAAACATGAACCAACAAAGAAATTGGTTGGTAGCATTGTTGAGTATGTGGAGCAATATGTAGAAGCCATGGAAAAGGTGATTGAAATTACTGGATATATTGCATGCAATTAGAAGCTGCTCAATGCCTCTATTTCTATAATTGCTTTTGCATTGGAATGGCGTTCTTATTTGCAATATGTATAGGTTAAACTAAAGCAAGGACTGAAAACTGCAATGAGCATTTCTGGTGAGGGGAATGCATATCTGCAAGTAAGTTCCTATTTTATTTGATCTGATTTGGATGCTTGTTTTATAGTTTATTTTTATGAATCTATTGGTTGGAAACTGCACTTGCAAAATACCTGCAAATTTTTTTCTGTCGCTGCCTGAGACGCACTCTGTTCATTAATGCTATGTAGGAAAGCCAATTCTGGAAACTTTACAAGGAAGACCAACCTTCCTGTTCTCTCGTTATAAGAACTTCGGCAGGGCTCGTATATCTACTTGCATGTTTGCTAGAACCTTTTATGCCTTCTTTCTCTCTTGAGGTAATTTAACCTGCCAATAGATCTCTCTGTGACACTCCTGGAAATACATAGTATTGTTTATCATAAAATTTGCTAATGCAACTGTGCAATGCTGACATTTTTTTTGGTACTGAAGGTTCTTAAGCAGCTCAATTTGCCTCCTGAAGTTCCATTTTCACTTGAAAAAGGAGATATTGATAGGGCAAGCAGACCTTGGGAGATCCTGCCAGCTGGTCATAAAATTGGGACACCAGAGCCACTGTTCAAAGAATTGGTGTGTCTGCTATTTCTCTGAGTTGTTTTGTGAATTGTTATGGGCCTTAAGCTACCATAGTTACTGATTTAGCGAAAATCAATTGTTGTTCAGAAAGATGAAGAAGTAGAATTTTTCAGAGAGAAGTTTGCAGGAAGTCAAGCTGATAGGATCGTAAGGGCAGAAGCGGAAGCAGAGAAGATTGCAGAGCAACTGAAGAAAACAAAAGTTTCAGGTTGCACTTTATTTACATTTTTTATTTTTTATTTATTTACTGTCATGTCTAATGGTTGGCGATTCAATTACTGCTTGGTGCATGGGTTGGGTGTCATATACATGCTACATTTCCAAAAAATTAATTTCATAAAAGCACTAGCTTACATATCTTTCAATGTAGGTTCTTGTCAGGTCTTCTCTGTTCAAATGCTAACTATTTTTTTTTACGATAAACGTGGTTCCCCTGTTGTGGTTGACAAGTTGTTGATATTACAGGAGTGCTATGATGAGTGTAGCTTTTGATACCTCCTTCTGGGGTATTTCTTGATTAATCTTAGTATATGTTGATTATATTCTTGGTGTTACTAGTTTGGTTTGCTGAGAAAGGCACTATTCGCTTGTTTGCTTATATTATAGTAAGGGCATTATTTGTAACAGATAGCAGTGGCAAAAGGCAACGGCCTACGAAATCTGCAAATGAAGCCAAATCTAAGGCCACTGCTGAGCCAGAAATTTCTGTTACAAGACTTGACATCCGCGTTGGCCTTATTACAAGCGCTAAGAAGCATCCTGATGCTGATTCGCTCTATGTGGAAGAGATTGATGTGGGTGAAGGACAGCCCCGAACCGTTGTTAGTGGACTCGTCAAGTATATACCTCTTGAAGAAATGCAGGTTTTTGTTCGCTGCTCTTACAAATCACAATATTGGAATGTGCATCTTTGTTTTTTCTTTAAATAAATCATCTGCAAGTCTAGTAGTTCACATTTATGATGCTTTGGCAGCAAAGGAAGGTGTGCGTTCTTTGCAACCTGAAGCCAGCAACCATGCGGGGTATAAAGTCACAAGCAATGGTTCTTGCTGCTTCCAGCAGTGATCATACCAAGGTTAGCAAACCCATAATAATACCTTTTCATCAGAGTCCGCATCTTATCTTAGTTTTTTTTTTTTTGGAGCCATATTTCAAAGTAATGATACCTTTCCTCACCAAACGAGGATAATCTGATGCTACCTATATAGAGAGCAGCACAGATTGCTAACATGAAAAGGATGTGGATTGCTTACTTTGTTTTTCGGCTTTTCACCTCTTTAAACCCCAAGAGATAGTTCAATCAGCTTAGGGCCAAGCCTCATGAAGCGGATGTCACTAGTTTGAATTTTTCCATCCCCTCTTCTTGGGTCAATTACTTGTCTAAAAAAGGAAAAAGGTTTCTCCCCTGTTTAAACCAGCAGGGGGCTATTTTCAGGCAATTTTTGCCAGAACTTGGCAAGATCTGTGGCTTTAAAAGAAATCACTTCAGGTGTGCTAGATGATCATCACTTTGGCCTTTTTCCATTTACAAGTTGCGGCCAAATAATTGTGAGGATATAATTTTGGATGTGACTGTTGTGGTGTTGGATGTTTGGTTAAGACACATTTTAACACGTTACCACTTTTGGCACAAAATGGGTTACAGTGATTGCTGCGTCGTGGTAAGATGTTTTTCCACAATTGATTCTGCAGAAATTTCTATTTGAACTCATGCCTTTCAACTTAAATTTTCATTGCACTGGCCAACATTTTGGCTTTGTTTGTTAATGTGTTTTAGGGGTATTTTTTGTTTTTGGGTTGGTAAAGTGTTCTGATGTGACAGGTGAAAATTATTTGTGTTTGGGTTGTTTGTTAATGTTTTTGTTTTTGAGAAGAGAAACAAAAGACGAATAACGACAATTTTAACAAACGGAACCTTTGTTGACACAATTTTAGGAATTTACTATTTGCTTACAAAATTTAAGCAGTTTTGTGGATCTGTTTTTAAGATATAGATTGTTTTCAATGTATCTTTTCTTGCATAAGCCTCGATCATTGAACATGAACACTAATGTGATTGATAAAAAAAAATCTTAGGTTGAATTAGTTGAGCCACCTCAATCTGCTCGTGTTGGAGAAAGAGTCACATTTCCTGGGATCGATGGTGAGCCTGATGATGTCTTAAACCCTAAAAAGAAGGTCTGGGAAACAGTGCAAGTTGATCTGAACACTAACTCGGAACTAGTTGCCTGCTACAAAGATGTTCCATTCACCACATCAGCTGGTATTTGCAGGGTTTCATCCATTTCCAGTGGGTCAATCAGGTAGAGTTAGAGAAATCTCTTTGTTGCATTATTTAAAACAAAGAAAAATACCCTAGATTTTGCTTGTAATTTCTCCTTTTTTTTTTTTTTTTTACCATTTGTGTTTCGATAAGTGTATTGAGTAACTTTTCTTCATCATGTTATAAAAAAACTAGTCCCAAGAAAATTTGGAAAAGGGAATCTAAGCAATTTGATCCTCTCTCTCTCTCTCTCTCATGTTTATATCGTTCAAAAAATGGAGGTGTAACTCAAGATAATATGAAATAGAATTTTACAAATCACAAAATAGGTGTTAAGGTTAGGGTGGTGATGATGCTCCCAAGAAACGCCAATCAAAGTTGGGCATGTGCAATGGCCAAGGATATAATTATTACTCATTTAGGAATTGGGATAATCAAAATAGATATTTTTAGCAACTCAGATTGTTAGTAATTTATGCAGCAAATGTTAAAGCTAATATGAAGTTCACTTGCTCATGCAAGTTTTAGATTTTTGGACTATCTGCTTGGACTGGTGGCTCTCATTAGTGGTTTGGATAACAAGTTGCTGGAGATTCGAATTTGGATAATCAAAGGCAGAATCATTGAAGGATTTAAAGTTTTTATTCTGAAACCATATCTAAGAATATAAAAAAAGTCATTATTACAAACAAATATTACTTAAAAGATCCGAGAAATTATTGAAACTAATGTCAAGGAATCAAGATTAATGTCCAAAATATTAAGAGGAAATACAATAAAGATGAAAAAAAGCAAAAAATTGTTAAATTGGTATAAATAACTGTGGTCTCAAAATGAACTAATAAATACTGAAATATGCCTCAACAAAATGATCACTCCATAGAGTAATGCTATAAGTCTTTTTAGAGTTCTCTTAGAATTATCCCAAATGTGATGTGTCTTTTAAAATTACCGTTGAATTTGAGATGTAATTTACTGACTTTTAATTTATTGATAATTTTAAAAGCTACGTCACATTTTGGATGACTCTAGGAAGATTATAAGAAGACTTATAGTATTACTCTACTCCATATAAATTCTGACCAATTTTCTATCAGAATCCTTTGTGAAAATTATAAATTTACTCTCAATTAAAAAAATTATAAAACATAAAAATAAAAGAACAAAACAGAAAAAAGAGTGGGGGAAGGGGGTGCGAATTGGCCGACCACCCTCATAGGCCTTAAGGGGGGTGGTTGGTCACCTCCAAACAATTTTTTTCTTCCTTTTTTTTTTTTTAATTTTAATTTTATTTTGAGTTAATTACTTTTTTTAGTACATATGGTAACGCAAAATCAAACAGACCATAAAGTATCACAAATAGTACTTGTGGACATTTGATAAACTATCCAATAATTTAACCTTGTCATGTTAAGTCCAATCATAATCTAACAACTATTTCATGCGCCTCATTAATTATTCAAAAGTTTTTTTTTTTTTTTTTGAAAAAAAAAAAAGAAAATCCTAAGTGGGGTTGAGTCACCCCCATTTGGCCTAAGAGGTAGCTCGAGCCACCTCATAATATATTTTTTTTATAATTAATTTTAACAATTTTTTCAAAAAAAAAAAAAATTCTCAAAATAATCTGGGAGAAAGTAACAGTTGTTTAATTTTATTTGGGTTGTCCCCAACTTCTTGGTTCACAAAATTGCACAAAATAGTAGATTAAAAAAAAAAAAAAAAAAGCCATGAATCATTCAATGAATTTCATCGGATAAAGACAGAACTTGGCATATATATATGGCTGAAAGTCCCCGGAAAATATATACACAGACAAAAAGATGATATTTCATATTTATTTACATAAACAGAAGGAAGACAAAAAAAAAAAAAATCAGTGGCACAGATTGTCCCAAGCACCACCATGTGGATGACAAGACTCTCTTTCATTGCTCTCTCTCCTCCATTGTATCTTCAGTATTATAACATTTTCCTTTCTCCTTTCAGATAAACAAATTCAAAAACAAGAAGGGGAAAAATTTTGGTGATTAAATAGAAAAACAAAAACAAAAACAATACAAAACAAACAAAGAAAAAAGATATATTGAAAATAAGCATCTTATTTCTCTTCTCTCCAAGAAGATGGAAATGGCCATGAAGCTAGGAAGAGGAGTAGCAATTGGAGCTTCAAGCTTTCCATCATCGTCATCATCATCATCGTCTTCTTCTTCTTCTTCTTCTTCCTCTTCTTCATATCTCCCGCAAAATTCCAAGCCTACCTCATTATCCACACACCCTTTGGTTTGTATCTCCCATAACACTCTTTTTTCTTTTTCTTTTTTTTTGTAGTTTTGGGTTCTTTGATATCCTGTCTTTCCAACAAAACAGGAATTAAGATTTTTAATCTTCTTTTGTAAAACTTATATTTGGATATATTTTTGTGATGGCAAGATGGAGGCTGAGTTTATTTTTGAAATTTGTTCAACTTTTGCAGCAGAAGGTATGTAAATTAGTGACCTTTCACAGAAACATGATCATCTGCTGCTCTGCTTTGCAAGAATCATCTACTTCTACAGGTAAGTTGCTGCATTCTTGTAACAAAGTTCTTGGATTTTCACATCTTTTTAATTGAATATTCATAATGGTAAGCAAAATTCTTGAAAGTTACACAATTCAAACCATATGAATAAAAGTAGAAATGTTTTTACTAGTGACAGCAGAAACAAAGGAGGTGAAGGCAGCCCCAAAGCAAGCTCCAGCAAAGGCCAAACCTCCAGCAAAAGCCCCAGCAAAGCCACTGCCTCAAATGATGGAGGAGGATGTCATCCCTTCACTGAAAGCAATACTTGAATCCCAAGATGATATCTCTGAAATTGAACTTTCTTTCCAAGACAACAGGGTGAGTTTCACATGATTTCAATGTTGAAAATCACTGCTTATTCTAAAAGGTTAAGCTCGGTTACATCTTGACTCAAACTTTTCCTTAATAAATGAGACTCAACACGTAACATATTTAATTGAAATAGGATGTGAATTACAGAGACAAGTTCAAACACGTACTACTTGTTCTAAAAGCTTAAGCTAATAGAAAAAAATGAATTTAATTGTTTAATTAAATTCTATCATATTGAGTTTGCTTAAACATGACAGTTGGACGGATCATTTATAAGGAAGGGCATTCCCCATTCCTTTTGGGCCTTCTTCCCAAATGGAGTCCTCACAGGTACTTGTTATGGCAATCTGAAACAATGCTAATTGTGTTACCCAATTGCACAAACAAACACCCACTATAATTTAATCTCTGTTTTGGGAAAATGCACAGGTCCAAAAGGGTTCTCTCTGTCCTCCTATGGCTCAGAAGCAAGCACTGTTGAGCCCTTTCTCATTGATGAGAAGAAAATTACGTCCAAACACATTGTCTTTTGGGTTGAAAAACGTTTGGCAGCTCAAGGAATCAATCCTGTGTGGAAAGACTAACCTCTTACAGATTTTCATATTCATTCCACAATGATGAAAGAAAGATAGATATTCAGCCTTTGTGTTGCACTTGGCATAATGACTATAATATAGCAGCATTCTGTTAATTAAGGTAAACATTGTTGACAGATATCTAATCACATCATCAAATTTGATTTGCTTCCTTTTGGTTCCTTGTTGCATTCCTTTGTATCCATCGTGTTTTCTTGATTTTTTTGTAATTTTTTTTTTCTATTGAATAATGGGACAAACACAAATGAAACGGGGTGAGCTCCCAACAACAAGACCCAAACGAAAAGGCAAGTGTATAATGCCCCTAAATAAATAAATAATAATAATAATAAAAAACCTAATGCATTAGTTTTTAGAGAGAGAAGCTCTTCCCCCCCGTGAGAGATCTCATGTACATCCTCTCCATAGCAAGTTGCTCCCTTTTTGGGCTATGGAGATTGGAAGATCTGATGTCCCCCATGCAACAATCACTAGGCACCTCTCTCTCTCTCTCTTTGGATATTGTAGTGGAGATCCTCTTCAACGTCTTCAGTCCAGTCATTCTTACAGCAATCTTTTCTATTGTGGCATCCAAGCTCACTTGTTGCCTTTGAAAAGCAACTGTCCAAACAACTTATTTATTGGGCTCCTTCAAAATCTGTCCATTTGGGAGGCACTTTTCTGGCCTTTGGGCTAAGAACCCAAATTTTTGGCTTTTTTATTTTATATATATATATAGAGTACTGCATTGGCTATAATGGGGGAGGCTCAGCTTCCATTGACATAGCTTCAATTCATACCCATTTTAAACTAGATAGTGAACACGTGTACCAAAATGAATTTGAAGGCTAAAATATTCACCCTGGTTAGTAACGGCATGAGGTTTTTCTTAGGTTAATTGTCTTCCATCTTTCTATTGGTTAAAAAGACAGTACTTTTTTAGATTTAGTGAAAAGTTATCTTATTAACTTAGCACTAAAGGCTTGAACAATAGGCCGAGTAGAAAAGGCATTTCAAAAGTGATTAAGGGTCTGTTTGAAATTGCGATTTCAATAAATACAATTTTAAAATTTGTGTTTTTAAAATCACTACTTTTTAAAATCGCAAATGCGTTTAGTAAAACATGTCAAAAAGTATTTTTTTATTAAATATTTGTTATGAGAAATTGTAATTTTGGTTTAAATTCGCATTTTTTCAAATAAGCACCCTCTAGCCTGCTTATAAAAATCACATATTTTTTTCCTGTTTTAAATTAAATGCTTTTTAAATCGCAATGCCAAATACCTTACATTTTATAATATCTTTTAAAAACGGAGATTATTCTTGCGAAATCATAATCCCAAACGCACCCCAAATTGAGATTTGTGTCAAATTGGATTAACACTTAATTGCTTCGCACATACACATTATACATATATATTATGTGTGGAGAGAGAGAGAGAGAGAGAGAGAGATGTGGCTCATTATATCCATACATAAGCCATACATACATGGTCGATACACGCAGCACATGCTTAGTTGTGATTGTGTAGATGCATGGACCATGCTTTTTGTCCCATAATCACCATGTGCTAACAACAAAGTTTCACAAATTTTGTTTTGATAAACACAAATAACAGGCAGTCCTGTTCTTTCAATTTTTTTTCTTTTTGGCCACAAGGTACCCCTGAAATTGAATTCCAAAAGTATTATACAAATCCAGTCCATAACATTCGTCCGTTCCGATGGAGCATCAGGTGCTAAAACTGGCATTCGCATTGCGCACCGCCCGACGAAGTTCACCCAAGAAATCCACCTGTGAACCAACCAAATATGAGAGAGAGAGAGAGAGAGAGAGTTGAAGGAGAAGCATAAACACAGTAATGAGAATTTTCTTACTCTTCCCTGAGGTGTAAATTGACCTTGAACCCACGCTGGTGCAGCATACATAACTGGTCTCTCTGAAATATGAGAACTCCAAAAATGTAAACAAACCAGCTACTATAGTCACAACAGGGTAAGTAATCAATCAATCATAGCTATACCAATACACGCTTAATTTTTTATGTTTTGATTTTTTTTCCTCTCCTATCTTTTTGGCTCACAAAAATAACAGAAGAACCAAAAACAGTAGAGAGAGGTCAATAATGCAAACGTGTAATATAGCAAGAAACTACTAATTACACCCATCAATTACAAGGCTACTCCAAAATGATATCCATCCCAAATAGTAGAGAGATAATATGGCCTTATCAACTTCTTTTTAACTCCACTTAGAAGTTACAATAAATTGGCCTCAAAACCAGCTGGAAAATGGGTGGTGCATGTCGGTTAAGTCGTCAAAAGTAGAAATCGAAACCAAACCATATATTTGGTGAGGGAAGGCTTGCATCAGTTGAAATTGAAAACATACATTTGGTAAGGGGAGGTAACAAAATGCAAGCCTCCTTAATAGCTCGCTTCAAGCCACCAAAATCTCTTCATCCTTGGCCACCTTCAATTACCTATCCCTAATCTTTCCACAGCCTGCCTATTGATCCTTTTTAACATAAACATCATATATTAATCATCAAACCCTATCTTTAGCATCCCCCAACAAGCAACCTCAACCTTTATTCGTCTGGATGGTTTCACAGCACCCACCCCAAAATGTTATGAGTAAGAGAATAAACATAATTTGCTTTGAAACTCTGATGAATTGGCTAGACTACACCAAAATTCATAAACTGAGTATATAGCTCTTCTTTCATCCTTTCCAATACGTTGATGTTATAGACATGTATATAAAGACTGCAGCCCATCATGGTTGATGGCCCCTCATCTATTTTCCCATGCAATAGTGGATTTTGCAAGCATTTAGGTTATTTGATACAATAAGGCCCTCTTATATGAAAGATAGCAAAGTGAAAACTAACTACTTCTTTTCACTAGAAAACAAATTCTTTTTTTTTTTTTCACTAACAGGTGCAACACTATGAACCATGCAAATATAAGTAAAAATATATAACAGTTATGCATACTAATTCGAGCTAATTCAAGAAAAAAATTGATATATGTCTATTTAATAGTATATAGATCTATTTAGTTCTGTGGATCTATAACCAACGCACTATTATAGATAAAATAAGTGAGGCCTAGATGGAGCACCGCTCTTATCCCTATAGATATATGGTCTATCTGTTTGCACAGAGGCTCTCCTGAAAAAGAGAGGAGAAAGAGGATAGAAAAAGGAAATGAATTGAAGGAGAGAAAAGCGATTAAATAGTTATTATGATGTCACAAAGTGATTAAATAGTTACGATGCTGTCATCTTATGACACCTCATTACCCAATTACATTTTTTTACTTTTCAGGTTTTTGTTAGACGATAATAATGGAAATGACAGTTAAGAAATCGTTTGTGGAAAAAAGTATGATCAGAAACTGTCAATCAGTTCTCTTGATCATACTGTTTCTTTGTTACAATAAACTCTATAACATGATGAACTAATTTCTAGCAACTCAAATTTTCTCAAGTTTAATCTAGGTTATGCTATGATAGAGTGCAAAAGAAAATGTCCACTCACCAGATAAATCTATTGATGGATTACTGTAGCAATGCATTGCAGCTGCCCAACCTGAACTCAAAGATACATGAATGATGGAGATCACGATTTTTTTTTTTACAAGATCACAAAATATTAAATTACATCCAAGTGGTCGCACAATATCAAATCATTACAAATCTCAAACAAGTCACCAAGAAAAATAGTTTCAGCTTCTCTTTTGACAGTAAATGTTATGCAAAATTCCCACACCAATTATTGTATCAAGCAGGGGCTTTTAAGAAAATGTAACTACATATCTGCCAAAGAAGCAAAGAACATAACTCAGATTCTCAGATTCATGACAAGGAAGGGTGAATTAATTTCATTAGGAATGACAATTACTCCTACCTACCAAAAGTCAGCCATCACCCAAGAAATTGGGTTGAGTACATGTATCTATCTCATTATGTGAATCCACCAGCAATATAAATGAGTATACCATTCAAGAGAAACTCAAAACTTGGCTTGATAAAAGCTTGTTCATTGTTTACTTATTAAACAAAAAAGTTCAAGCCCAATTCTAAGGCTCGTTTGGTAAGCTTTTGCGCAGACAAAGTTCTTCTTAGGCTACAAAACAAAGCTCCTGATCCGGTTCATTAATAAGGCTCAAAACAAGCTTATTATGCATACACACAAATTGACATTTTTTCAAAAGTTAACAGGCTCACCAAGCTGCTTGTGAGCGCGACAAGTTTATCTGAAACCAACTCAAGCTTAGGTTTTTATAGCCCAAAAGAAACTTGATTTAAGCTTGAGCTCATATGATCTTAAATAAGCCAAGCTTAAGCAGAACAAAGCTTGACTCGGCTCGGCTTGTTTGCAATAACGCACCATATCATTGACAGAGGTTTTTGCTGACCAGGTCAATACTTACTATTATGTTGGGAAAACTTAGTTTTTTGGCTTGGTAATCAACTAATACATGCAACAGGATTTTATCCCACAATCTCACCCACTATTCCATACGTATAGGGGATAAAAGTGTCTTTATGCCCCAGGAGATAGGAGAACTTCCAGTTGACATGGTCGTAGGCTTTTTCTAAGCCCAACTTGCAATTAACGCCAAGAATTCCCAACTTCAACCTGCTATACAAACACTCATTTGCTATAAGAATTGGGTCTATAATTTGTCTCCCCCCAATGAAGGCATTCTGACTTGTTGATATGAGCAATCCCAACACCTGTTTCATTCTGATAGCAAGGACTTTAGCGAAGATTTTATACACACTCCCCACCAGGTTGACGGGTCTGAAATCCTTTACTTCCAACTACCCAATCTTTTTTGGGATAAAAGATCTTTTTTGTCACCATCCATACTCAACAACACCTGAAGAACTTTCTCCGCTTGAAACGGTCTCTCCAACCAATCTGCTTCTGCAGAATCAAAAAAAGAAAAAGAAATCCCAAACCATCTAATTTAATTAACTCTTTAATTAGTGGAAAAACCGTGTGTTGTGATCCCTTTTCTTTTAACCAAGTCGCCCTCGATGTCTACTTCCAACTGGCTTCTTGCAAAAGAAAACCATCTTCTAAATCTGCTTTGGCCTTAGACCCTCTAACTTTCTCCTCTTCTGCAAGAGATCCTTCCACTTCTAAATGATCAAGAGCCTAGATCTCCTCTAATAAGGACTTCTTCCTCTCCACTATATTTCCAAATACCTCCTTGTTCCAACGTTTTAAATCCAATTTCAGCCATTTTAGCTTATTAGCCAAAATAAAGGAAGGAGTACTAAGGAACTGATACGAATCCCAACATTGTTTCACCATGTCTACAAAACCCTTTGCTTTCAAGCACATGTTCTCAAATTTAAATGAACATGATCCTCTACAAAGACCTCCTCTATCAAGCAAAATAGGAAAATGATTTGATACGGGTCGAGGTAATCGAGGCTGGATCAGGTCTGGGAAATGCTCTTCCCAATCCGGAGAAATTAGAAGTCTCTCAACCCTAGACATAGACGGGGGTCTTGATTATTGGACCAAGTGAAAGACCCTCTAGCCAACAAAATATCCATCAACCCCTACTCTGAAATGAAAACTAAAAAAATCTTCATGGCAGCGCTTAACCGAGTCACCCCAGCCCTCTCGTTTGGGAATCGAGTAAAATTGAAGTCTCCCCCAAAGCAACAAGGGACTTCCCACTAGCTGAAAACCATTGATAATTCCTCCCACTAACTGAAAACCATTGATAATTCCTCCCACAAATAATGCGTTTTTGAATCAGCATTGGGGCCATAAACCCCCGAAAAAGCCCAAACAAACTGGTCCAACCAGTCGAAATACTGCTGAACTGCCCAAAAATCACCGTAAACCGGGATTGAACTGGTTAGTAAATAAGTAGAACCGGACTGAAACAGACGGAACCGGCATAACAACAGTGAGAATTAATGTGAACCGGAAGCTAAACAATGAGAACCTGACTGAACCGCTAAAAATACCAAAAAATGACCTGAACCGGATCTAGAAGAAAACCGGGTTGAAGCTACTCCAACCCTGGACGAGGATATCCTAACCTGGTTAAGGAGCAGCACGACTGAAGCTAGGGATAGCCTTATCCCGGATAGGGGACAGCATGCACCTGTAACCAAACAAACTTCATCTTCTCCAAAAACCACCAAAAACTTGCTGGCAACGACTAGAAATCGCGGAAACGGTCAGAACAGGCCGGCTACGATTATAACACGCCACAAATAATTGAACCGGACTGAAACATTGACGGCAACCACTACAAACTTAGCCGGAGACACAAAAAAACCACCGGTAAACACCATGCTTCGCCGGAATAGCCATCAAGCACCACAGAGACCGCCGGATATCACACAACAACCACAAAGTACAACCCAACCTGCCACTGTGATACCTGGTCTGCCATTTACACCGCAACGCCCGACAACGACACACCTGACAGCGGAGATGAAGACGATATCACACCACGGATGACGGTGATATCAGCACCATCTACCCCCAATCACGATTCACAGGCATGAGGCCCAATTCTCAAATTCCCACGATCAGTAGAGCAAAACAAAGAGAGGGAAAGCAGAGAAAAAAAATAATGAAGGGAGGAAGAAGCAGAGTGGGTAGAGAATAATCAGATGTCATCAGTAGTTCTAGCTTTGATACAATGTTGTAGGGTTTAGGGTTTGCATAAAAAGAAAAGAGAAGAAGAGGCTATATGTTTCTAACAGCAAGAAATAGAGAAAGCGTCCACCACCTTTTCAATGCATTCCACTGTACATTAATCTCACATTAGGAGAATACCACCCCAAGCTCCTGAGGCAGGCAAATCAGTCCGGAACTAGAAATTTTTATCGACAGGAGCCAAAGTATGAATGAGAAATATTTTTTATTCAACAGTGACATTGTCTTTTTACTAGCAAATAGATGCATCATGTTACAACTCGCAAAGAGCATAAAAAAAATATAGAGAATAGAGCATACAGTCCGACTCTGCGAGGAATCCAGTTGATGATGTAGAAGAGGCCCAATGCAAACTTAAATTTTTTTTTTATGGGTCCGGACCAAACAAAAAATTTATTGGACATTTGGACTGCTTTCTTATGGCCAAGGGCCAAAGTAAAGTTTGCTTTGTCTCAAATACAATTTTTTTTTTTTTTTGAAATCGTCTCAAATACAAATCTTAAAAGCATATTCTGTAAAAAAAAAATTGCAAAACCAGGGGTGGCCATGGCCTACCCCGGTCTGTATCTATGTTTGTCTCTGCAGTCCACCCTGTGAAAGATCCACCCCCCACAAGCACTGGATGACACCGGCTGTAATATGCTCCATTTTTGCTTCTTGAAAACACAAGTGTCAAGCTTCCAATTTTCAACAAGTTGCTAATGTTGAACGTCTTCCCTACAATGTAAGTACTCAAACATTCCAGCTAAGAATTTTCATATTCATAATGGGATAGAAGCCTTGCCACAATACTGAGAAGAGGGGCGAGGTTTAGGTAGGTTCCTCTTCGATTCATAGTTCACTGAGCTAGTCAAATTAAGAAGTTCCCTAACACCTTTGACCCCACTCCAGGACACTTTTGAGGAAACCCGACATTCCTCTAATACCCTTGTGACTGGATTCAATAGCGGAGAACAAATATGCAACCTCCTATTAAAATCCTTCATATGAAACCCCCAAGAATTTTTCTAGCCCATACATGTGTCTCTTGACCCATTTTGAGCTCTCACTAAGTTTTGCCAACCCCATTTCTTCTTGCCTTCCGAGATAAGAATAAATCCCTTCCAACCACCATATTTGAACTCTTAAATTAACATATACCTCTCATGCGGGTTACAACACCACCGGCCCAGGATGGTGCTCTAAGCATTTCTGAACTTCCACATGAATCTCTGGCTGATTTCCAGCCTAGCCGCCCGTCAACCGTTGAGAGCAACTGAAGAGCTCCATCTATTCCCAAAATGAAGGCAACTATACCTCATTCCACTATACTTAATCTCAAGGAATTACTCCATGGCTCGATAATGAATTTGAAGGATTTTGATTCTACCAAAAAAATAAAGCCTCCCCAAGGGCCTTCAAAGCACTAGAAAACTCAACAAGACAGAAACCTTGCATCAATCTCCTGGAACAACGTTGAAAACAACTTCCCATATATCCATGAAACCAACCAAGACCTAGAGAAGCTAAGAAAATAGAGAACCAACACACCAGCACTGAGAAGTGGTGGGATGTGCCGCCTATAGAGAGAGAGAGAGAGAGAGACTTAATCTCAAGGAATTGCTCCATGTCTCGATAATGAATTCAAAGGATTTTGATTCTACCAAAAAAATAAAGCCTCCCCAAGGGCGCCTTCAAAGCACTAGAAAACTCAACGAGATACAAACCTTGGATCAATCTCCTGAAACAACGTTGAAAACAACTTCCCATATATCCATGAAACCAACCAAGACCTAGAGAAGCTAAAAAAAATAAAGAACCAATAAACCAGCACTGAGAGAGAGAGAGAGTGAGCACAGCACAACAAGGAATATCTATGAGGAGTGATTATAAAATGAAGGATCCATAATAATTGTTGATGGAAGAATGGAACAAGAGAGCACATAAATAATCAATAAACATAAACTAATCCTTTTAAAGAGGCTCTAGCAGGAACTTACGATCATTCAAGAGTTGAGAAGCTTCACTGCTATAACACCCCTCTAAAGCAATCAATCTTGAACGCGGGTTTACATTCAGAAGATTGCTGCTCACTGAATCACCATGATCTATGATGGGCACATTTCTAGGAGCAGCAACTTGATTCTTCTCTACATCATTCCCGTAAAGATTGTTTGCTCGATCAAACCGATCTGCAACATTTAATGAAATCAAATCAACATATAAAGTTTGTGTCAGCGGATGTGCAAATTGAGCTTCCTAACCGAATGCAGCAATAAATGTCCCATTTCTTAAGTCTCCCTCTAACATAGATGAAAAGATATCTATAAGTTTATATTAATAAAAATACATACATAAGTTCATTGAGATGCCAGCTTAACTACTGCATGCATGAATTTTCCAACTTCTTCTTGAAGCAAAGAGAGGTCAATCAAAAACAAAATATAAGATTCAGATCAATTAAGTGTATATCTAAACTGCAATTGTACCTATAGAGCATTGCACCAAATCCCTACATCTAAAGCTAGTTTTCTTACCAAAACTTTTAGCAACATAATAATTCAAGCAAGCTAAATTAATTATCAGAATAAATAAAGTAAAAAGATAACAGAGAGATAAGAGCATGTTTTTCTGCCTTAAAGATGCTTATTTTCCTAGAGTTTTGGAGCTGAAGCAGAAGATCCTGCTCCAGTTTCAGTCTCAAACCTTCTGTCTTAAGTATTTTTATTACTATGAATAGCTCTCCGTAGGATGCATATAAGCTCTAAACCACTTGGCGTCAGTTTGGTGTCAGAGCTCTGAGTTTCAAAACAATGTTTCCGCATCTTAGGAGATCCTACATGCCTAGAGTCACGTATTAGGAGGACTTCATGATTCTTCTTAAAGATAAAATTCTTCAAGACTGTCTTTATGATGAGATGGTGACTTTCCGACAAGATATTGGTGGAGGTCAGCCCCTCAAGTGCATACAAGGAAGACGAGAAGATTTAAAAATAAAAATAAAAACAGTTCAAACCTTGGATTTGCAAGAAATTCAAATTTTTAAGTTTAGAGGTATTTGGTAATCTGCAACTTGGTTTGCTGTCAAAATTGTTATATTCTTGTTAGGTTTCCTTTTCCTTACTTGACTCTACACTTTTGCTTAGGGGATTTAGTTACAACTCTTGGTCATTTTAGTGGGTCTTGATTGGTCGAAGCCTTAGCTTGGCCTGACTATCAAGTTCCCTTGGCCAACAAGTTTACTTGGTCACCAAGCTCTCGTCTTCTATGAATATAATGTACTAAACATACTGATGGATGAATAAAGAATATAAGATACCGGTCGCTTTTCTCGATTTGTAAGGCATCTCTACTATTATTTTTTTTTTTGATAAGTAAGGCATCTCTATTAAGGGTGTGATGCCCTAGTAATGATGCTTAGGGACACTAGTATGATGCTAGGATCTTTTTTTTTCCTGTGTTTTTTATGTTTACCTGCTGCATTCAAGCTCTAAACCAGTATTTCAGTTTCTAAAATCAACCTATATAATACTTCACCTACACATCCTAGTATCCTAAACTTTTTTTTTTTTTTTTGATAAATATCCTAGTATCCTAAACTTGTCCGTTACATCTGCCTCAAACATCCTTATATTCCTTGTGGTATTGATGCTTAGAGACCCTAGTGATGCTAGGATCTTAAGTCTTCTTTTTCTCTGTCTTTTTACCTCTTCCTGCAGCACTCAAGCGCTAACCCAGTATTTTAGCCTCTATATACAGGCTATATAATACTTTAACCACATATCTTGGAATTCTAACCTTGTTTCTTACACCTGACTTAGAGATCCTTATATCCCTTAGGTTTCAGAGCTGAAACAAAAGATTCTGATCCATTTTTTGGTGGCAGACCTCCTGTCTTCTGTCTGTTTAATTTCAGATCTACCCAATCTCTAGATCTATCATAGATCTCTTTACGATGGATCTAAGCTCTACTACAGCTTTGGCTCTAAATTTTTTTTTGATAAGTAGCTTTGGCTCTAAAATTCCAACGACCTCTAGCTGCAATGACACCTTGTCTCCTTGTAAGAACAAGTTGAAAGGAAAAGTTGTGCATACAAAACCAACCAGGTACGTGTGACACTTGCTAATAGATTTTTTTTTTTAATAAAAAAAAAAAAAGATAAAAAGAAATAAAATATCCCATCAGCATGCAATATCCGACTTGTGCCCAAAGACTATTGCACACTCCAATGCCAACAGATCTATGAAGAAAGAGGTTGATAGAATGCATTGAAGTAAATATAAATTTCCTGCGGCATGCATACACTGACAATACATTAACTATATCAAAATCCTTGACAATATCCCAAGGTCATTCAGTTCATGAAATAATCAATGGAGAAATACAAAACTAAAATAAATACTATTATCCTTACTAAACCAGAAGCATAGCGGTTTCAGGGGAAAAAAAGGAATTGTAACTCAAATTTTCTTTGTACTTGAGAGCAAGCAGATCAATTCAAAATGGAAGTTAGACACACAATCAGCCTCGAAACCCCAGAACAGTGTATGCACA
>NC_081541.1:50462306-50464030 GCF_901000735.1 Corylus avellana | reverse complement strand
ATTAAGAGCCTCTACCAATTCCTAGGGTTGTCTACCATGCATAATTCTTCAAATCCTGGCTTTTGTTTTCAAATTAAATCATTGTGATTTTGTCACATTGGCATTTATCATTGTTAAACTGCAATAAAAATATGGTAAATACTAAAGCTATAAATGCTGGATTGGTAAAAATGGTATATTGAAAACAATAGTTGAGATTTAAAGAATTTTACGCGATAGAATACCTTAAAAATTGTAGAGCATCATAATCCCAGAAAATAATTTTAATCATGGGTAGTATTATATTATCTAGTCGTGAAGCTGCATAACTTATGGTTCCCAAACCCCAACGAACGAACTAATTTCCAAGTTGCATGATAGAATACCTTAGAAATTGCAGAGGATCCTGATCCCCGAAAATAATATCAATCATGGGTATTATATCTAGTTGTTAAGTTGTAAAAATTTGTGGTTCCCAAACCCCAATTAACGAAACAATTAATAAGATTACACTTAAATACTATATTAACAAATAAAATAAGCCACAAATTGGGAATATGAAAAAGAAGAGAAAAAGTGAGACCTGAGGACTTGCGCCGGTGGAGATTGCGATTCCTGCAATGAAACATTTTTACGCAGTTACATTATTTAAAAAATAAAAAACGATGATTATGGTAGTAATGATACATAGATAGAGAGATAGATACCTTTGATTGGGAGGAGCATATCGCTTGACGGGTGCATCCGATGCTGGTAGTGTAGGTGTAGGGTTTTCCAGCATCTCTCCCTCTCCGTCTCTCCCTGTCTCTGTCTCTCTGTCTCTGTGATGAGTGATCAGTCGGGACTCAACAGGTCACGGCCCAAGAGACGGGGAGAGAGAGACGCATACAAGACAATAGAGGAGGAAAGTTTTTTTTTTTTTTTTTGGGGAGTACAGAGGAGGAAATTTGGTAATCGCATTGCCCATTCTTTTTTATCCCACAAATGGGTCGGGTCACCGGTCACGGCCGTCGGCTATCCTGTATTGTCAATTCTTTTATTTTTAAGTCAACTCAATATTAGGAAATTTCCGACACTTTTATACATTGAAATGCTTTAAAAATGTCATATACTAAAACTGTGATATGTTTTGTAGATTAAAATTAAGTATATTTTCATTGAGTTTATGCTCTTTATGTTGTAAAAAAGTTTTAAATCAAAAATTATTTTTGGTTTTTTAAAGAATAAGTCTCTACAAAAGTGGAAGAAAAAAAAAAAAAAAAACATTTTGGGAGGGAAATTTTTTTTCTGGCTACCTTTATAACTTGTCACCTTTATGGTATGTGACATTTCGAAGCGTTGTCTAGAAGTGACATAAATTTCATAACATGAAAATTTACAATTTCTTTAAAATTGTAGGATATCCTAATATTGAATTAACACCCAATTTACAATATTTTCTGAAATACCAAGAAATGGTTTGTTAGAGCTGCACAAGTGGTTACGGTTAGCGGTTATTGGCTATAATTGATAACCGCAACCACCTTGGGCTGTTATCAATTTTTAATAACCGCAACCGCGTAAGTGGTTAGCAGTTATTCAAACGGCCAGTTTTATAACCAATTTTTTTTTAATGTGGGTTTTTGGGCTTTTTAAGTGTTTTGGGCCATCACTATGCCTATTTGTTGGGCTTATTTTAAATGTTTTGGGCCAAAGTGTTTCCAAAAAGATGAAAAGAACATGTTTTTTGGGTCAGACAATGTTTT